>NW_005871141.1:3269929-3287877 GCF_000147115.1 Myotis lucifugus | reverse complement strand
GACCGATTTGTTCATTTGTTTTCTCACTCTCCCCAATACAATCTAACAATCTAAGGTGCAGAGAGAGAGTTTGTTTCATTCACCTCTGCTGTCTTCTTTCTGGAAGAGACCCGGGCTGGCAGTAACGGAGATATTCAATACATATTTGTTGAATTGATGAAAAGCTAATTTATTGGGTTTCTTAGGTTGGTTTCTCCCAGAAACAGACCCTAAGCCAAGGATTGAGTTCAGTGATTTATGAAGGATGTGCTTCCAGGAGAAACGAGCAAGGGGGTGAGGGTGGGGTGTGCAGCAAGACAGGGAAGGGAAGGAAGCAAGCAAAGGTGTGACTTCAGGTCAAGTCTAGACACAGGTAGTTCTCATGAGGAGCCCTGAAATGTCTATTTCAATTCCAAGCTTTCTCACCTGGAAGCAAAGGAAGTGGGCTCTTTTAAAAATATATTTTTATAGATTTGGGAGAGGGAGAGATAGAAACATCAATGATGAAAAAGAATCATTGATCAGTTGCCTCCTGTATGCCCCCTACTGGGGACTGAGCAGGAAACCAGGGCATGTGCCCTGACTGGGAATCAAACAGTGACCTCTTGGTTAATAGGTCGATGCTCAACACTGAGCCATGCCGGCCTGGTGAAGATGGGCTCTTAATCCTTCTCACACGGCAGTGCATTGGCTGCTGGTCGCCCCTGGGGTAGGGTAGGAGAACGCCTCTCCTAGCTTGTTGTCACAGATCCTACTTACTTGTTTTGAATCACCTCCCTCTTTTAGATGGCGACAATTAACTAAGTAGAAACACTAGTTGTGTAGCAAAAGAAGGTAGAGGACCCCTACTGTCTACTTCGCTATTAGATAAAGTACATATTTTAAAGTGGCCTCATTTCTATGCAATGTCTTTGTGAAAAAATGGTTTATAAAGCATTGTCATCTGTAGTATTGATATAATTTGACCTTCAAAGCAACTTTAAACTAAAAGTAAAAATAAGGTCCAGATAGGTTTAGTTTTAAGAGTTGAGCCAAGAATCAAGAAAGGGTTTGATTGCAGAAATTATTTATGTTCTTATTGCCGAATCAAGCTGTCACATAAAGAGATTATTCGGCCTTTGTATTCTTAATCACTAAGAATCTAAAAATAAAAATCCTGGACCAAGTGAGTGAGGAAGAAAGAATTAAAACAGATTAAGGAGGGCAATGTTGATGACAGCCAGAGCTTGGAGGCTGTTGAATCGCGTGGAGTGGGGCCTCCTACCCATCTGTCCTAGAGAACAGCGTGACACTCCGTCACCCTACACCACCCTCCCTTCTGTGAGCCCCTCGTACTTGCCATCAGAGTTGTCTTTATTCAGCTGAAGCCTCCTCTAAACTCTGCTTTGTGAGATTTTCAAGATTTCACTGATGGAAAACGATTTAGGAAACAGCGTTTGAAAAATGGTAGTGGGCTTTAATGGTCAATGATGAGTGAAAAGAAGTATTTGTTTGGAAGAAAACAGAACCAGAAAACAACCAATGACCTATATACCAGTTGGAATGACTTTGCCTTCAGGTTATAAAAGCACTTTGTGTCTATTTATTTGTTTGGCTACCATGGAAATAAAACACTTCTATGCAATTGAAATCTGAACTTCTGAAAAAGAAGTTTTTAGACACCTAATTTGGTTGGTACTTCACAACTATAAATATTGAGGTCATTTTGAACTCCTCCTCTAACATTTAAATATTAGAGGCCAGTGTAAAATTTTAACCTCTTCCTGACAAACAAACCAAGCATAAACACTTAGATATTTAGCCCAATTGTACATTTAAATGGTTTTGTACTAATAGGAAAATTAATTAGTCAGAAAAGAAATATGATTTTATATTACTCCTTCAACAAAGAATATTATAAATCCTAATATGATATTGATTATAACACAATTTATGGTTTTTAAGCCATTTTGTACCAGTATACCTTATCCCATTTCATCCTAACAAACTTCCCCCCCCAATTTCTATAGAAGAATGTGCAATATTGGAACTGTAGAATCACAGGAATTTAGAGTGTCAGGGGAAGAACTTATTTTAAATAGACGTTGCGCAGGGAGGTTTCTAATGTGACAGGAATGTCAAGTAAGCAAATAGATGCAAAAACCACATCACAGAGATCGGCGGTATAAGCTGAGGCCCTTGAGGGCTTTCCACATTCCAATGATAACATGTGAGGCAACTTTTAATCTTTGATTAGAAACGTCCTGGACTATTTACTTCTGACCCCTCACTAGGAATCCCCAGGAACACTGGTATGGACTTCCTGACTCCACACAGGATCGTCTCATCTCCTCCTTGTCCTCTATGTATTTACTGCTTGATTGCTTTTGAGTCTAGCTGGACCTTGTGTCTGTAAAGTTCCATCTATTGAGTCTCCACCAATAGACACACAGGTGCCCAGGGCTTGAAAACAGAGGACGGATATGAAGTAGGATAAGGTCTGCCTGTGGTGGACATAGTAAAGAAAGTCAAAAGACAGCAAGCTCCCGGAGCAAATTTTAATCTGAGCATTTTTCCATGGTGTCCAATATTCCTTGAAAAGCTCTTTGGTAATGGCTATTGTAGCCCATCATTTGATCATGCTCTCAGTAAACCACTTCTCTACTTATGAACATATGGCATTTGAAAAATAACTTTAGATTTTTTTCCAATGAGTAAAGATCAAATGAACACAGATTTGTGTACAATCATGAGACTGTTTCATTAGGCTAAGTTCCAAGATGCTTAATTGCTGGGTCAAAAGGTAGGAACGTGCTTAGGGCTCTTGAGGCACAAAGCCCAGCTGCTTCCCAGAAAGTTGTTTGAATTTTACACTCCCACCAGGGATATGTGAAACCAAGTCATAATGCCCTTGACAAGTGTGAATATTTTGAAAATTCTTTAATTGATGGGTGGAAAAATTATATCTCTTTGTTACCATTTGCATTGCTGAGTATATTACTTATTAACCATGCATATTTCTATAATGAGTGGGTTTTATTTTTATTACAAAAAACATAATCTCCTTTTTTGTATTACATAATCAATTTACCTAAGTGGAAATGCTATTTCTTAGAGTTTTGTTGGGCAGGTAATTATACATTGAAGTGATATCCAAAGTAATTGAGTTAGATAAAAATTGCTACCATAAAAATAATAATTGTGTAATGTTATTATACATCATTTATGCAGTATTGTACATTTTATACTGAAGTCCATAATCTCTTTGGAAATGCGTTAAAATATAAATATACATGTGCATGTTAGATCTCAAAGTGCTATTACTATGCTCTGATTCCACGGGCACTCATTGTGTACTCTGTGATCATTAAAATAAAGTATTTTTGTATATTTTTTCCTTTTGCTATCTGGTCTGTTTCTATGATTCTTTTGCACTGGATTCTAAGCCACATAGGCTAGTGGTGTTGATATAAGCTTCTATTTACTCCTTCAGCTTCTGTCGTATCAGGTAGTGTTGCAGAATCCTCAACATGCATTTGCTGGCTCATTTGGTGAAGGGACAGATATATTCTCTGTATGTTGGAAAACACAAACCCCTTCAACATCTGAGAGCCAGAGAACAAGAGTGGTTACTGAGTTCACCAACATATAAATACTAGAGGCCCGGTGCACAAATTCATGCATGGGTGGGGGTCCCTCAGCCTGGCTGGTGATTGGGGCCGTCGGGGCCATCTTGCTCAGTCCCCTTTGGGGCCGATCAGGGCCAGCCGGGAGGAGAGTCCGTGGGAGGTGGGCTGTGGGAGTGCACTGACCACCAGGGGGAAGCTCCTGCATTGAGCATCTGCCCCCTGGTGGTCAGTGCGTCATCATAGTGACTGGTTGACCAGTTGAGTGGTCATAAAGGTTGCTTAGGCTTTTATATATATAGATATGTTGTCAGAGGTCACAAGGGTTTCCCCGGAAACAAAGCAGAACCTAGAGCGTGGGGAGCAATTGTGCATAAAGCCACAAAAGACTGTCCACCTAGACTGATGTTCTCCTGTTTGCCTTCTGGAAGACTTCACCTCCGTCTCTACAACCCTGATTCTCTCTGACCCACACCCATCAAGTTATCCAGTTCCCCTTTTTACAACCACTCCTCCTCTTTTCTTCATCTGGACTCTTTACCTTTTAAACTCTGATTAGTGCTCTACACTCTTTTTTGGAGTTAAAATGTATGTCTCCTATATGAACCGTGTCTGGCACTGACCCATTCCCAGCCCTTTATTTTCACTCTGAGACTTTATCCTTGTAAGCATTCTCTTCCCAGCACTGAAACCACCTGTGAGGGGAGTGGCTCCCCTGCCTCTAGCTTGTTCGGCATGGTTCGGCTCTTGGTGACAATGGTTCTAAGATGCTATGGTAGCTACAGCTCACATAGAGTTCTCCAGCCGCAGGACCCATGACCCCATGCTGCCTGCAGCTGGCACTTGAAATACTTGATGAAACACTGTGACAACAGAAATAGTGTGGCACCATATCTTAGGATAACAACAAAAAATCACCTAGGTCAGAAACTGCATTTTTGTTTGCATTTGGTCAGTGTGTTGAACTTTGACTCCTCCTCCTCTCTCAGCCTCTCTAGTGCTGCCTGCATGTGACTTAGGATCCAGCGTTGGTCTGAACTTGGCCACCGTAACAGTGACTCCGTGAGGAGAACAGGATTGAGACTGGCTTGATGCATCAAATAAGGATCCTAGTTCTCTCAGGGCAAATGAGCCAGGAACATGACTGCGTCCAAATCAGAATGATTAAATTTGTGTCTATGCAACAAGCTTTCTGGGACAGGCAAGCATTGCAATGCTAAAGCATTTCCAGGCTTTCAGTGTTTTCTGGGGGGGTGTTGTGTGTGTTTTGTAAAGTTACCATTATCTAAAAGCTTCTTAAGCCAACATAATGGTCTTTTATGGTTGGACCCCTTCCTACTTCCTAAGTTTTATCTTCTAATCTCTGCCCTTCATTTTTTTTCTAGTAAATAAACATTTCTCATTGTTCTCTGCATACATTGTTCCCTTCCAGCGTAACACCCTGAATACATATTTCACTCTTTTCTCCTGGGTAGATCTTACGAATCAAAGCTCAGGAGAAAGATCTTCTTTAATCAGTGTTTCTTGAGCTTCTAACCCAGGTTAAATGCCTCTCTTTTATGCACCAATTCCTTCCTGAATACCAGGATAATGTGCTTATCGTACTACATATAAATTATCTCTACTTCACATGAAGGTTTACCTCACAACCCATGTATCTATGTTTAGATCTTATTTATATTTGAATCTGCAGTGTTTGGAGTAGCACTTCTCCAGCAATACTCGTCTGCTACATGGAATTTGAGTCTCAGAATAACCATTTGAAATAGAAATTATTATTCACATTTCAGTCATGGGGATTAGGGTTAGAACAATGGCTGAGATTTCCCAAGGCAATACTAGTAAGCAATGGAGTCAGAATTGGAACCTAGAGCTCTTCCCAACGCTATCGTAGTTTCTTTTTCTTCTTTTTTTGTTAATCATCACTGAGGATATTTTCCCATTTATTTTTAGAGAGAATGGAAGGGAGAGGGAGAGACCAAGAGAAACTCGATGTGAGAGAGACACACCGATTGGTTGCCTCCTGTACACATCCCGACCAGGGCCCAGGCCAGGGAACTTGCAACCGAGGTACGAGCCCTTGACAGGAATCAAACCTGGGACCCTTCAGTCTGCGGGTCGACACTCTATCCACTGAGCCAAACTGGCTAGGGCCCATCTGAGTTTCAATAAACCGTAACACCTCTAGAACACAAGCTTGTATGCGTCTGAAGTTTCCTATGTCTCTAAATTCATGCAGAGACACAGATAAATATTTTCCTATACCGCCCGCTTAGTTAGTCACCAGAAGGAGGAAGTCCTTCTAGTCACATGCTATTCCGTGCCCCCAGACAAGGAGACGGTTAGGTCTGATCAAATAATTGAATCGATACCTCCTCCCCTGAGAACTGACCTTTAGGCCACCTCACAACAGACATTCACCTTGCTTAGACCACAGTCCACTTGCTAAGACCATTCTCTCCCCCCTGTGGACTTTCCCAGAATCCAGACCAGCACAGAGAATTCTCCACCCAGAAAAAGCCCGCCTAGAGTCCTTTAAAAACCTCTGACTCCCCATCTTTGGGGGCTGGTGCCATTTTGGGGCTCAGCTCATCCGGGGTTCCAGATGACCCAATACATTTATAATTCTTCACCCCTTTTGGCCTCGTGCGTTCCTCCTTCGGCGACCCTAACAGACACTTATCTCCATTAGTCAGAGCCCAGGCCACTCTCTGGGTTATGTTTTACAGGTGCTGTAAGAGATCTGAAGCATGCCAACCTAGAGCAGTTTTTCCAGGTTTGCAAGTTGTGGCCCTTTAAGTTATGGTTCCCTGTGTGCCACTGAAGGGTAACTTCAAGGGCCAGGAGTTGGGCTCTGGGGATCACAGAGTAGAAAGATATCATGCTTCTCAGATGTAAATAGCATATTCACATACCCACATACACACCTTTAAGATAAAGTAGCCTTTCATACGCTTCAGCTTCGTTTCTGGGAATTCCACTTAAGGGTTTATGGCCAAAGCAAAGTCTGAAATGCTTCTTTGTTATGCTCTGCTTGTATTGTGTGTTCACTCCCCTGGGAGCCTTGCAGGAAAGAGTGATAGCCTGTGGATAAAAATTGGTATTCACAAGTGTCCTGGACAAAGTGCTATTATGATATTATACTTTCATAGGACCCTTTAGTTTTATTACCCCAGCAGACTGGCTCTTCTGACCCAGAGAGATTTACCCGTCTATTGTGAAAGCAGAATGGACCTCTGCCCAATGCACCATCTTGTCATGGTGCCTGCGTATGTACAGTTACTGAGAAGGGCAAGTGACGCTCTCTTTGTCTTTCGTCAGCACTCTGGGGTCCTGGTAAAGAAAAGAATAAGGACATAGATCTGACCTCCTAGATTCTTCAGCTCAAGTGAAACAGAGCAACTGGCCAAAAGTTTCTTTCACTAAAAACATGCAAGGATTCTTTTCCAACTTTGTGCACTTTCAGGAAAACGGCACATTGTTTAACCCACATTCAGACAGCTACTAGTACAGCAACATGAAAATAAACAATTTTAAGTTAAACTGTCATAAAACATGCAGCTTATGTTGGCAATGACTTACTCTTGAATAGTTTTAGTCAATATGAATCAGGAGTTGGCATGCCATTTTAAGCACTAAGCGATTGCCTCCCCTAAGCATGCATTTATCTGGAAACAACTTGGTTTGTTTCAAAGTCAACTAACTAGGACACTACTCCCAAACCGGATTTGATGTATTGACCTCAGGCGCAAAGGAAAGGAATTCTGAGATCATCACAGACCCTGGCTTAGTGCCAACTCTTTGAAGACCTTTGGGAGGAGTGTGAATGGGAATCTATTCTTGAAATTTGCCAGAAATCTAGTAAAAACGTGAAAAATGAATCAACATTTCTGTAAAACTACTCATTTCCTCCTATATAATTCAACTCAAGTCTCTAGAGGAAAAAAAGAAAGGATGGAATAAAGATTAAAATACAGAAAGAAACCCATCCTAATAAAAGCATCAATGATTACATACAGGAAACCATTTATCCAGCGTCCATCATGTATGAACCTTACAATTATCCTTTTCTTATGTAGATAAGTTAGGTATGCTTCTGTTCTACTCACCTCATGAGATAAGACATACATCATTGAATTAAGGACATTTTAGATTTTGTTTTAATTTTATATATATTTTAAAACAGCGGTCGCCAACCTTTCGGACCTCACAGACCACCAGTGGTTCATGGACTACCGGTTGGCGACCGCTGTTTTAAAATACATTTTTATTGATTTCTGAGAGGAAGGGAGAAGGAGAGAGAGCTAGAAACATCATGATGAGGGAGAATTATTGATCAGTTGCCTCCTGTATGCCCCCTACTGGAGACTGAGCCTGCAATCAGCTGCCTTATACCTTGTTTTGACACCTTTTTAGTCAGCTACTATTGCATGATTTCAAGTACACTTTAAAAAGCCTTTTTATTTAGAAATAATTTTAAAGTTACAAAAATAAGGATAGAACAATAGTACCAGATTCAACTATTGTTAACATTTTACCCCATTTTCTTTAATATAATCATACACACAAACACACATGCAATATTTTTGTGAATCCTTAGAGATGACATAGCATTTATCCTACCTCTTTCCATTATTTTTTTAAAAAAATAGGAATATTGCCCGACTGATGTGGCTCAGTGGTTGCACGTCAACCTAAGAACCAGGAGGTCACAGTTCGATTCCCTGTCCGGCCATATACCTAGGTTGTGGGCACGATCCCCAGTGTGGGGCATACAGGGGTCAGCTGATCAATGATCTCTCTCATTGACGTTTCTATTTCTCTTTACTTCTCCCTTCCTCTCTGAAATCAATAAAAATATTTAATAAATAAAAATAGGAATATTCTCTTCCATAATCTGAGTATAATTATAAAGTCAGTAAATTTAAAGTTGAAATAGTGCTTATACCTTATCTATTCATATTCCAATTTTGCCAAATGACTCAATAATGCTCTAAATAGAATTCTTTACCCCTCCAGTATAGGACTCAGTATAGGATTAAATATTGTGTTAAAAATGCTAACCATAAAAATGAAAGACTAAAGAGAGAAACAGTAAGTTTTCCTCTGAAATCCAGAAAAATTGCAATTATGGGAAACACTTGTATAGGCAGAAACCTAAATAGTGTTTTGATTACAGAGTAAAGGCAAGGGTTTTTTGTTGTTTTTTCTTTTTTTATGAGAAAAGGGAAAGGAAATAATTATAGAAACAGAGGGAGGAATTTCTATTGATGTTATTAAGACAAAGGAGAAATTTCTACAGGTTCAAATAAGCTGAATTATTCTCTAGCTACTAGAGACGGCGCTAAGTCTAAAGAAAGGCTTTAACGATCAGTCCTGTGGTGCGGAGGTCTGAGGCCCTGTCAGGCTTTGCAAACCCTTGTTTGGAACACAGTGTTGCTTTGGCCCAACCCAAAGGCCATGTGGCCCAGTTTAAACCTCCCAGAGGCTTGAGGAGTGAGACGCGAGGCGGTCCCTCTGGAATGGCGGCTCGGAATACGTTTGCCCACAGGCATCAGTTAGCGTCCTCTCCGTTACCCGGGACATTTCCGCAGTCTCTCTGTGTATTCTGATACTGACATCTGGAAGAATACTTTTTGAAAATTGGAAAACCATCCTTTTGGAGTTGTCTGATGGGTGCTCATATGTGGTGCTGGCCATGCCTTTCCAGAGACCACACCATGCAAGTGATCCTTTGCCATTCTTAGATGATCCGGTTTGGAGACAGTTCATATCTCTATGTCCCTCACTGGTGATTTCCATTTGAATGAGAGTCAAATGGTTGTTGATTTCTCCACTGATAGCTACATGCTTTCTTTACAATGAATCAATAGTCTGGTATTGATATTTTAGGGCAATGCAAATATCTTACTCCCCATGAAATGAAAGGACAATTGATTATTCTTGCTTGAATCAATCAACTGGGATGTTTGCAAAAGGCTGGTTTTCCAGTTCCGAACTCTCACTGCATTCACACTTGGCAATCCTTTATAAGCAAAACCCCTCCGTTCTTCCTCGTTTATTTGACTCTTTAACATCAGTAGAAACACATGAATTTTTCCCCAATGGTGAATAATTCATCACTATACTTAATTATTTTTGGTATTCAAACTGCTGTATGAAGTGGCTCTTGAATCCTTGTGACATACCTCATTAGTTTTAGGGGCACTTTCTTGCTTTCCTGGCATAGCACCATGTTCCAAGATCCTCTTTTTTAAAAAAAAAAATATATATATATTTTATTGATTTCAGAGAGGAAGGGAGGGGGAGAGAGATAGAAACATCAGTGGTGAGAATCATCGATCCACTACCTTCTGCACGCCCCCTACTGGGGACTGAGCCTACAAACCCAGGCATGTGCCCTTGACTGGAATTGAACCCAGGACCTTCAGTCTGCAGGCTGATGCTCTATCCACTGAGCCAAAGCGGCTAGGGCCCAAGATTCTCTTGAACCTCCTCTTTGCTGACCCCGAAATCAGTGAGTTATCTTATTAGCAGCACTGGCTACATTTAGTGGGAATGGTACTAGAAACTAGGATTTGGGCTCAAGCTATGTTCATTTAGGTTTTCTTCCAGGCCCTTCCAGCAGACACATGCATGACACAGACCTAAGTATATTTTAGAATTCATGAGTTTATACAAATATTTCCAATTGCAATACATCTTCACAGGAGTCTTTCTTGCCCTCCTCCTTTCCACAGTTTTATTTTTCTCCTTCCATGTGAAAATCCCAACTCCTAGCACTTGTCAAAGCTATAAAACATCTAAAATATATTCATATTTTATTTGCCTATATTTTGTCTTCAAACAACAGATCTACTGAAAGAGTTCTCACTTATACAGTCAAGTTCTCCCTTATACATTTGAGAATGTACAGTCAAATTCTGTGTTCATAGGTTACTTGGATTCTTGCTTTATTTTCTTTTTCTTCCCCTCCCATTTAATTATCATTTTAATTTGAAATATAATTGGTTCAATTGCATAAAAAGATGTATCCAGAAAAGCATTACTCCTTCCACCCATTCTCTTACTGCTCCTGCAGGTAACTCTATCAATATATTTATTTTTTATTTTTATTTATTTTTGTTAATCCTCATCCGAGGATATTTTTCCATTGATTTTTAGAGAGAGTGGAAGAGAGAGGGGAAGACTGAGAAAAACATCCATGTGAGAGAAACACATTGATTGGTTGCCTCCTGCAGTAACCCTGACCAGGGGCTGGGGCTAGGGAGGAGCCTGCAACCAAGGTACGTGCCCTTGACCAGAATTGAACTCGGAATCCTTTGGTCTGTAGGTTGACGCTCTATCTACTGAGCCAAACCAGCTAGGGCTCTATCAATATATTTAATCAGAGAAACAGAACCACTATATTTTAAGGATTTGAGTAATTGTCAGAGCTGGCTATATGGTCTATAACAGGCTATTTCTGACTAGTGCTGCAGGCTAGCATCCGCAGGACAGGACATAAGAAAGGCAAGGTAGATATAAAGTGGGGGAAGTAAAGAACAGCTAAACTCCGTGGGCTGAGGAGGGATCCACATGGATGGAATAGAACCAGAACTGGTCTCTCACCGCTTCCACACCTCCAACTTTGACGATGGGCTGTTTTACACTGGCCTTCATCACAGAGCTGAGCTCCTACTGGGCCAGGAATTGGAGAAGCTACAGCAGATCTTCAGGAAGAGGAGGGGTTGTTGGCCTAGTTGTTGCTTCCAAACCAATAAGGAGCAGCAGGGAAGTGACAAGAGCATCACATACAACAGTGACCTTCTATGCTTTAAAAGAATACAGCCACTGCTTTACATTTGCCTTCCCCGTCTGGTGGGGAAAGTCTCTTACAACCCACATGAACTCAAACCTAGTCATGGAAGAGAATTCTGAGAAATACAGTGCCAGCTCAGCTAACTGGACACAATATACACCACCACAGTCTATCCCTGTCAGCTTGGCATCCATAGTTACCTCTTCTAACCCAAAATACTTAACTTCCAAAAAGCTAGTTAAAAATCAAAAATACACACACACACACACACACACACACACACACACACGCACACACACTTAACTTCTAACTAATTTAATGCTATAGTCGCTTGCAAAGCACGAACATTCTAATCTTCTCCACAAAATAGAGTTTCTCCATGTTTTAGTTATGTTTATTTCTCTTCTGAGGCACTGATATCCTGGCATTGTAATACTGAGATTTAAGTGAACTGCTTTTAATGCATAGTGTGTTAGATGGTAGTGGAATGAAAGAGGAGACACGAAATTGGTAATATGTACATATTATATCAAAATATGGAATACATACTCATAATTATTACAGTACTTGCCTGCAGCCGGTCAGGTGATTGTAGCTGGTACTTACAACTATTTTTTTCTCACAACCCAAACCATATTTTCTCTGATATCACCAAGCTACTCTGCCGGTCATAGGTTTTGAGTGGTGGGGTCAGCCAAAACTTCATCTCTAAAAATCCGGAGTATTAGCAGTCCTATCAGTACTGAGGTGTTTTAGTTTCCCACTGACTTTAATCACAGGATAAAATAATATTAAATGACTTCAGGGTCACCTGTTTCCAGAGATTCGCCTCCTTATCCCCATGGTGTACAATCAACCCCACTTCCACTTAGCACTCAGTCTGCACCCCTCTGGCCTAAGCGAGGAACCCCTTTTCTTTGCCTGTTGTTTCACCAACATAAGGACACCAGACTGACCATATGGCAATCGCAGATCCCAATCCAATGGCATGATTGTTTGGTCCCCAACCTTTTTTCTTGGGAACTGAGGCTTAAAGACTAGCAAAACCCAAAGTTACCCATGGGAAGCCAATCTTGCGATGGTGGATAGTGAGAAAAGACGCACCAATTTCACCCTCTGATTCCCAGGCCTGAAACCTTGGCTATGGAGAAAGAAGAGCACAGTATATTGGCCTCTGAGTTAGAGATTTCTGGAGGACATAGTAGACCCAGAACTGGCCCTATGAGCATAAAAATGTGTTACCGAGAGGGGCTGCCACCTAGGCAGCGGGTGTTGCTGTTTCTGTAACTAGTTTTAAGAAGGCCATAATTCTATTCTATGTTAACATGTTTCCAATAGTCAAAACAATACAAAAAATTATACTTAAAGACAATTCCTTCCCTCCCACATCTTTTCCACCTCTTCACCCTCCATCTATTGAAGTAACACACTTTATTGTTTACTTTCTGTGTTTCTTTATGAAAAGTTAAGTAAATATAAGTATGTTTTTCTTTTTATAGAAAAGGTAAAACATTAGATATTTGCTTTGTGCTTTGCTTTTGTAACTTAATATGTTCTAGAAATCATTCCATAACAGTTTATACTAGTAGAAATTTGCCTCCTCTTTTTCTTTATTTTTTTTTTAACAGCAGCATGGTATGACATTGTGTGTGGGTGCCATTGTTTATTTAACCAATTCCCTACGCTTGGAATTTAGGTAACTTCCAATATTTGGTGGTTATAGAAATATTCTACAATAAATGACCTTTATGAACATGAATATCAATGTTATTAGAGACGCATTTTCAGGGTCAGTTCCTAGAAGTAGGATTTGTGAGTCGAATGGCAGATGCATCTGTAACCTTCTGAGATTCTGCCAAATTCACTTCCACTGGGTGGAATCATTTTACATTTTCTGAATTCTTAATAACTGTCTATGAGAGTAACTCTTTCCCCACAGCTTTGCCAAATGTGTATTGTTTAGCTTTTGAATTTTTGCCAGTTTCATAGTGAGAAATTATAACTCGGTGTGATCTTACTATATTTTTCTTATTATGAATTAAATTGAACATCTTTTGATGTTTAATCCTGTAGGTTTCAAGTTCATGCTAAGTAATATATGTGTGTGTATTTGTGTGTGTGTCTAAATTGTTTGTTCATGTATTTTATTCCTTTTTTTAATATAACATTCTTGCAATTTTCCCCTTGATTGTTAAAATTTCTTTGTATATTAAGGATATTATCTCTTTACCTATGATCCATGTGACAAATATTTTCTCCCACTTTGTCATCTAATTTTCCTATGTTATTTTTGTTGTGGTAAAAATGGTATTTTTTACCATGATTTTTTGTTACATCTGAAGTTTTGGTCATAGTTAAAAATACTTTCTATACATGCAGCTTAAGTAGGAATTCATCCTTAATTTCTTGTAATACTTAGTCTTTTTCATATTTAGATACCTGAGCTATTTATTGCATGTCATTGTTGTGTATGTTGTGAAGAATTGATCTAATGTTATCTTTATTCAAAATAGCCAAACAGTTGAACCAAGACTGCTTATTAAAAACAAATATAAAAAAATTCACTCCATTGATTCTAGATTCCACTTTTCTCATACACTAGATTTCTCTGAGTAGTTTTGTCTATTTTTGGATTTTCTTATCTGTTTCATCAGTTGCTCTGTCTTTTCATGTGCCAGTGTACACTCTTTTAATTATAGAAGCTTTATAATTGTTTATTTTCTTGTAGAACTAATTCCAAGTTCTCCCCTATATTTTTTTCTATTTTTTTAATTGGCCATCAATTTTAATTTACCATGTTGCTCAGAATCACCTCAATTGACATACAGGTCTTTTTTACTTGAATATCTGATATCTATATTTATATCTATATCTATTTACATATACATCTATATCTATCTATTTATAGGTCTCCCAAAATGTACACACACTCTGAATAATTATAGAGACAGTGCTTATTAAAATGCATTTCATTTTAAAAATGTATTATGAATCAGCTGTTAAAGTGTGTATACAATTTTTGGGACACTCTATACATTCAAGGTTCTAGCATTTTACCAGGACATACAGATGTGGTTTTATTAACTGGTGAGAAATAAGGGACAATGCATATAGGTCTAAAACAGCTCCTCACACAAGGGAAATGTGAGGCTACAATTACTTCTTCACACCTAATTATTTCCCCGTGGGTAGTGTGTAAAATCACTGGAATGTCAACTTTGATGGCCTAGAGTTGGGAGCGTGCTGAATAGGGCTGTTTCCTGCCAGAGGGACTTTACAACTGGAGTTTTGTAAAATCAACCGTAAAGTTAGGGATGATTGAGAAATTGCTGTCAGGAATAACTATGGGATCCTCAGTTTTGCCAGGGATAGAGGCAGACATCAGATGGCAATCTAGCATTCAGACAAGTTCCCTGCGTAGGCTTAGATTTGAAAACATTTTAAAATATTATTTCTTTGCCAAGTTTTCCTGCTTACAAGGGTTAAAACAGAAAGTATTATATAGCCAAGGGCCAATGACATGCAATAACTAGAACACGCTACCTAAAACACGGGAGAGGCATCCTGCTTGTGACGGCAGAAGTGAGGTCATTAATATACCCAGGAATAAAAATGTTAGGACAACAGTGAAATACACATAAGGATTATGCACACAGGAGCTGACTTTACTGGTTGCCCCTATAGCTTTTCTTTTCCTGTGTTTTCTTGGCCATTATTGGGTGACAACCGTGCTACCTCCTTAGAAAAAGCTCCTTGGTATTTTTACTGGGACAGTTTCCCATTTATAAATTAATGTAGGGAGACCAAAAATCATAATGATATAGAGACAAACTCAAGGAATGTCTTTGCATTTACTTAAATCTATTTGTCTATCTTTCAGGAGTGTTTATACATTTTTCCTCATAAAAATTGCCAATTTGTTAAATTTATTCTGGACTATTTATCATTTTGCTATTTTAACTATACCTTTTAACTGAACAAATTATGGGCATCTTCCTATCAGTAGAATATGTAGAGATCAGAGATATTACTTCTTTCTATTTTTAATCCAATTAGCTTTTCTTGTAAATAGAAACATATTGATATCAAACTAGTTTCAGTATGAAAAAATAAAGGAATATTTCTACTGCTTAGAATACAATTTTCCTCAAAATCTTTGAAAGCGTTAGAATGTTGGGTAATGCATCTGTACCTTATTGTCCTCTCATGTAAACTGGATATCCTATATAATAAAAGCCTAATATGCTAAGTGCCTGGTTGTCCGGTTGGCTGTTCAACCAATCAAAACATAATATGCTAATGATATGCTAAGGCAGCTCAACCGCTCGCTATGATGTGTACTGACCACCACACTCCAACCAGTAGGTCAGCTTGCTGCTGGGGTCCGGCCGATCGGGACTGAGACAGGCCAGACACGCCCTGGAGCCCTCCTGTGGTTCCTCTCTGGCTGACCAACCTCCTGCATCCCTCCCTGGCCCTGATCATGCACCGGTGGGGTCCCTTGGCCTGGCGTGCACCCTCTTGCAATCCGGGACCCCTCTGGGATGTCAGAGAGCCAGTTTTGATCTGATCCTGCAGGGTAGGCCGAGGGACCCCACTGGCGCATGAAATCATACACCAGGCCTCTAGTACTAGTATGTTTTCAGGATGCTTTAAGAGTTAGGCTTATTCTAAGCCAAGGACTAAACGATGGAAGGCAGGCAGCAAAGGTTTGTGATTCTGATGATTCAGGTGTGTGTGACTGATAGGACAGAGACAATTGCTTTCCAGGAAATGCCTATTTTACCCGAGTGTTAGAAATCACCGTGTCCTATTAGGAAAGGGGCTAGTTCTAGCGATACTGCATGATCCAGGTCCTGTGTATTTTCTCCTGGCACCAGTTCTTTATGGTGCAGATAATGGAGCAAAGACAAAGACTCTGACATCGAGTTCAGCAGCTCATGCACGTACCTGTTCTCTTGGGAAGAGATTCCTTCTGTAAAAGCCCTGATTTTGAGGTGACTCAGCCTTAAAATTCCCCTCTGCTGCCCTACATTTTAGACAGGTTCATTTCTTGCTTTAAGCTCCTGACCTCCCTTTGATCTGAGTATGTATTTCAGAAAACTTGCACTTGTAAGTTCTCAGACCTTCCGAGATGTAAATCTGCTCCCATCCTCATGCCAGTTTTAGTACCCAAGTCTGTCTTTTTCAAGGACCTGGGAACCACCCCGCAGTCACCAGAGTTGGGAATGTGCTGAATAGGGAGATGGAAGCTTAATTTTGAGAAGTGCCAATTAGCACATGGCCAACCGCCCCTCATGCCCTCCATTAATTCCCCACCGGCTCACCCTGCTGAGAAACTTTTCTGCCTCTTGTTTCCATGGAGTTGACTTCCATCTCTGTCCCTTATTGCAATCGTTTTAAATAAAGTCTTCCTTGAGTATTTAACTTTGTCTATGCTATTTTACTTTGACAGGCGTCTTTAAAATCATCTTCAATGTGAATTTACAATTATTGATGCCAGGCTCAGGTATATGATCCCCTCTGAAAACCATGATGCATGTATAAATGGCCCTTTGGAGTAACGTAAAGATGTGGGCATGGAGAAAGCATTCATTTTTTATTGATGTGTAATAACTTATTTGGTGGGCATACTCATAAACAAAATGGCCATTGCATATTTGGACTTTTTATTTTATGTGGCAAAAGTGGAGAGTTTGAGAGAAATATAAAATCATACTTAGTAGGACTCTATTTTTTGTCATTGCTTCATTTCTTTAGAATTTATTGTAATTTACTTTTGTCATCCTAAATTTAAGCTTTTTTGGGTTGCACTAACACATCTTTGTGTCTAAGCAATAGCTCTTTAGCTAGGTTTCAATATACATTCCCTTTAGTTTTTTTCTTAAAGTGTCTTCTTTTGTTTGTCTATTTAACTTGGCCAGTTTTCATATTTACTATAAATGTCAATTCATATTTACTTTTCCTGTCAATGCCTAGTTTTCCACATGCATATAGCCTTCATTTATTTGTCAGGTACTGGAGATACAAGGGTGATTATGACACAAGTTCTGATAAGAAATATTATAAAATTGAGTGGGGAGAGTGATAAGTACATAGACAAGAATAATGCATTATAGTAGGTTTGGTAGAGTTGTTTTATACAGATATGGGAAAGCATGCAATGAACAAATAATTCCAACTCAGCCTTGACATTGGTAATCAGACAAGTAGTGGATGCACATGGGTTTGTGGGAGAAAATGTGTCTCAGATGGATTTTATATGAATGAATGTGAAAAATGAGGATCTCAGCAGAAGGTATCAAAGAGAACTGGAAAGGTAAGCAAGAAGTGTTATGTTAGGGATTTAAACTTTATTTTGGACTAGAGGCCCTGTGCAAGGATTCGCACACTGGTGGGGTCCCTCAGCGTGGCCTGCACCCTCTGGCAATCTGGGACCTCTCGGGGGATGTCGGACTTCCAGTTTCAGCCTGATCCCCGCAGGCCAGGCGGAGGGACCCCACCAGTGCACAAATCTCCCTCCCCCCTTCCCGCTGAGAATCATCAGTCTGCTCCATGTTTCA
>NW_005871141.1:3209557-3269829 GCF_000147115.1 Myotis lucifugus | reverse complement strand
AGTGCATGTCATAGCTACTTGTTGAACAGTCAAATGGTCAAACCATCACTTAGGCTTTTATATATGTAGATGTGAAAGAGCAATTGAGGCATTTTGTAATTGGGAACAACTGACAATGCAATTTGAGATTTAGAAGAAAAGTTGGTTTTAGTATGGAAAATGGTATGAGGGTATATTAGAATTTTTATAAATTCTCCATTTACCTCCTTCATAATCATAATATAATTTAATCGCTGACAAAATTCATTACTTTGGCTACAGAACAATAACATAATCCCTAGGAAATGAGTATGTTTAACCAAACAAATACTAATATTATCTTGTTTTATGTTTTATGATTATATTGTTATTTATAAGTAATACTCTCAAGAAATTATAAAGATCTCCTAATTAACACATTTTTAAAAAACTTTAAAAAATTTATTGATTGATTGATTTTAGAGAGGGAGGAAGAAAGAGAGAAACATCAACTTGTTGTTTCATTTATTTATGCATTCATTAATTGAATCTTGTATGTGCCTGATTGGGGATCTAACCCACAACCTGGTGTATCATGACAATACTCCAACTAACTGAGCTACTGGGCCAAGGTTAGCCAACTCATTTTTAAATGAAGTCATTGAGAGATAAATATGTCATGGACATGCCCACAGTTACAAAGTGCTTATAGCAATGTACTATATTTGCTTTCCTCAAATTGAAAGTCAAGCCTGTTTCACTCACAAATCTTGGTCCAAGTGGTACTTTATTTTCTTAATGAAAATTGAGGAAGGTATTTTATTTCACATCATAACACAGAGAAAGTGAATGTTGATCAATGAGATAATACATAACCCAGTCTAGAGCTTGGGCTGAAAGGGCATGATGTGGCCATGACAACATAACACCCTGTATATTTTCAGCCACCTTGGGGAGGGCTTTGGACTTCTCAGGCATTAGACTATTAAATCAAAAATTAGACTATTTCCTTTCTAATCCTAAGGGCCCCTACATCTGTCTTACATTATAGACTACTTCTTAGTTTTATACCTTTCAAGTAGTGAAATGTTGACCCTTGCAGCAATCTTCTTACACGGTCGGGGCAGCAGTTTTGTTACTCTATGAAATTAATCTTTAACACATGTGAAAAAAAGAGATACTACTATCGAACTGTGAATCAGAGTCTAAAATTCATATATAAATTTCAGTCTAGTGCTTTAAGCTATTGTCACATTCTATTTATTGCCTCTGCCTTAAAAATATTCGCTCCATTTGAGAGTACACAAAATTTAGATGCAATCACATTTCTGATCATCTTTTACTGCATTGAAGGTGCATCTATCCAACATGGCAGCTTATGGTTAGAAATAAGCTCACAATCAATGTGAGTGCTAGGTATTTCATCTGTCTGCTTAGATCTATGCTTCAGCCTCTTTCCCCTCTTCTCCGTGGTCTGTGAGGCTGATCCAGGTAGTTTGCTTAATGGTGCCCTTGTCCCCTGGCTTCCTATTGGCATCCGTTGATGGGAGACACTAGCAGAAACTCAGAAGACAGGAGAAGAGTGAAGTCTGGGTATATTTTCTCCTGAACTCATCCCTGTGTAACCACAAGTTAGCCACAGTCCTCTGGGTGACCTCTCTGGGTTCTGGAAACTTCTCTGCCCTTTCAGCACTAAGGGGAGCTTGGCTCCCTAATGTTGCTCATCTAAGTACATGACATCTCCCATTCACTTTCCTAGCCTCTGTTCTTTATGAAGTCTGTCAGCTGACCCAGTTTAACATGCCTGTTGAAAATGGTCTCTTTATTGGAGGAACATATAAAAATGGTTGTGCTAGTGTCCAGGATGTGTTAATAGGAGGCAATATGGGAGGACACTCTTTGGAACCAGTAGCCTCATGTCCGGCCTGGCTCCTCACTTCCTGCTGGGCATGACCTTGAATACAGTTCTTAACACATCTGTTCTTCAGTTTACACACACACACACACACACACACACACACACACACACACACGCAAACACATTAAAACAGTACTGACCAATATATTGAGACCTATAAATGTGAGCCCCTTGTAATTCAATATTTTTAGTGGTCACTTTAAAATGAGCAAAAAAGCCGAAACCGGTTTGGCTCAGTGGATAGAGCATCGGCCTGCGGACTGAAAGGTCCCGGGTTCGATTCCGGTCAAGGGCATGTACCTGGGTTGCGGGCACATCCCCAGTGGGAGATGTGCAGGAGGCAGCTGATCGATGTTTCTCTCTCATCGATGTCTCTAACTCTCTATCTCTCTCCCTTCCTCTCTGTAAAAAATCAATAAAATATATTTAAAAAAAATAAAATGAGCAAAAAAACAAGTAAAATACATACATATATATATATATATATATATATATATATATATATATATATATAATACCGAAGTCAATATATTCAAAGTATTATTTCAATACGTAATCAGTATAAAAGTTGAGGTATCTTACATTGTTATGTATAAAAATGAGCCAAAAATGCTCGTGTGTATTTTACATTAAGCGCATCTCAGTTGGGACCAGCCATATTTCAAAAGCTCCAGGGCCACGCCTGCCTGGCGGCCGCAGTATCACACAGCACAGCAACAGCATTGCCTCTCACCTGCACCTGTTTCCACACCTTGCTGGAGCCACTCTCTCTCCTCTTGTCAACTACAAGGTGCTGATGGGATGCTGCGTGCCCAGCGCTCACAGGCAGTGCTCTTGTGCCTCCGAGAACATCTGCTTCCACCAGTCGAATTGTATGTTTATTAAGAACTCGCTCGTATTCCTTCCCAGACCTGTTTATATCTGTTATATTTTTCATTACAATGATTTAGTTTAATTGTTTAAAATATCAATGTGCAAATAGAGTTGTTTTGTATGAATATCAAGTTAGATGCTTAAGAAAGAATTAATGAAGGTGTGACACTACTTTTCTTTTTGGAATTATTCTTGTAGAGGCGACTGAAAGACCAAGGAAAAGTTACCCAAAGTCAGAGGATTTTACATGCAGCCCGCTTTGACAGTGTTGTTAAGTTTCTGCTCTACCCAAAGGAAATGAACCTGGACATCATAAATGATCTAATGGTCTTCCTAATGAAAAAAAAAAAAAGCTTAACTCCAATATAGAGACGTAATAAAAATGTTGTATATTATATTAACAACTGTTAAAATGTTTTAATTTTCTATGTACTAATATATGGGATAAAATCAAATTATTAACTTTGTATAATTTTAATGATTCTTCATTATAGCCAATATTTTGGACTAATTGGCCATAGTTCTACTATCGCAGCCCGCTGACGGCAGGGGTCACCCGTGTCGTGTTTGCCGCTGACTCTTACCACCAGGATGGCGTTTGGCTCACAGTCGATGCTCAGCCAATGTTTGTGGGCAGACAGACTCATCCTTTCCACATGGCACCTCCTACCCTGCAAGCCTTTGGCTTTTCAGCTTATCGTTTGCTGTCACACTTTTAAAAACACGATTGTCTTTTATTTACAGCAGAAATAATTTTATGGCCTTTTATCCGAAGCAAAACATTTTTCCAGTCATCCAGAAGAACACTCATACTACATGTACCGCAGTACGCTTAGATTTGATATTCTATTAGAACAGTGGTTCTCAACCTGTGGGTCGCGACCCCTTTGGCGGTCGAACGACCCTTTCGCAGGGGTCGCCTAAGACCATCCTGCATATCAGATATTTACATTATGATTCATAACAGTAGCAACATTAAAGTTATGAAGTAGCAACGAAAATAATTTTATGGTTGGGTCACAACATGAGGAACTGTATTTAAAGGGCCAGAAGGTTGAGAACCACTGTATTAGAACAATGCTTTGCTGGGGAAAATGGAAGCAAGAAAATAAAGTTAAGTCTATGTTATCCTACGAAGGTAAAAAACAACAACAATTTGATTTTCATGTGCTTCGGGGAGCTGTGAGTAAATATCCAACGAGACTCATCTGGATTCACAAATCTGTTCATCAAGACACCTCAGTGGACCTTGTTCCTAAGCCTCCTACTAAGGGACACTGACTATGGTCATACACAGAAACCAAACTGGAACGAACACTCCCTGATGGGAAGCATACAGACAGGATGGAGATCGTTGCTGAGTTTTCTCCCCTGCCTTACGCTGATGGTGAAGATTCAGTCACCCTGCAGTTAAAGCGGTGAACAATGTTCCAGTTAGGAAGAGGACCCTCCCTGAGGGACTTGCCAATACAGTAAGTCCTCGCTTCACGTCGTCAATAGGTTTTTGGAATCTGCAACTTTAAGCCAAACGACATATAAGGAAGCCAATGTTGCCACAGGCTCTTTGATATCAAGAAGAGTTAACTTCCTTCGTATATTTCTGGCCACAACAATATTACCAGACTTCTCAATAAAGACTTAAAACACTTCTAATAGTAAACCTGGAAGTAAGTTTAAGAAAGATCAATGAAAACAAGTTAGGAAATCCTTTCCCAGCCCACTTCTTCCCGTTCAGGGGGGCAGGGGCCAGTCCTGCAGCTCAGGGTGCAGGTGGGCACCCTCACTGGACAGGACACCCGTCCATCACAGCACACATTCACACACTCAGCCTGGGACACGCAGACCCAGCAGGTAACCTAACATGCACATGCTTAGGACATGGGAGGAAGCTGGAGTTCGGAGAAGACCCATGGAAATATGGGGAGAACATGACACTCCACATAGACAGTGACTCAGGCCAGAAATCAATGTTTTCTTCTCATCAATGGAATAACGAAACAATGCTGAATGAAAAGACATTTTTCAAGAACTTGCTGCATACTTCTATTTTTTTCAAAGTTCCCCATTAACTTACCATGTTAATGTGAACTTTTTATGAAAGCATTACGTGCATTAAAATGCATACATCATAAGGATGACTTTTCACAGAGTGGACAGACCGTAAACAGCACCCAAATCGAGATACTGAATGTGACCCGCAGCCTGGAAGCCCCCGTGTCCTCTTCCAGTCGCCGCCCTGCCCAATCGCATGTGATACCCTGAGATGGTCGCTGTGCATTACTTGCACTTACATATGAACTTCATGTACATGGAATAACTCAGTATGCACTCTGATGTGTTTGACTTGTTCCACTAATAAATGACTTTACTGGTACAGATTCCCAGTTACAAAGTGAGTGGCATGGGGTGTAATGGGCAGCATGCTGATGTAATTAATAACACTGGATTGCTGATTTGAAAGTAACTAGGAGAGTGGACCTTGAAAGTTCTGTTAACAAGAAAAAAAATTGTAACTATGCATGGTGTTAACCGGACTTACTGTGGTGATCATTCTGTAATATACATAAATATCAAATCATTACACTGTAATACACCTGAAACTATATAATGTGAGGTCAATTATACCTGATAAAAAAAGCCACATGCATAACCTAGACACAGACAATAGTGTGGTGAAGGCCTGAGGAGGGTAGGTGCAGGGTGGAGGGGGTCAATAGGTGAGCATCTATAATAATTTAAAAAGAAATAAATAAAAATAAAGAGTTAACAAAAATTTAAGTATCTGCATAGTGGTAAGAAAGCTCCTAGTTAACAAGACCATTGAGAATCTGGCTGTCTGTATTTAGGCTTATAGCCTGTATTTCATTTTAAAATTAATAAATAAATCCATGTGTTTTAGATTCATTCATGTATGTTGTAGTGTGTTCGTTCGCATTGATGTATGGTGTTCCATCGTACAAACATGCCACAAGTTTTAACCCGTTCTCTCACTGGTGACTGTTTTGACTGTTCTCAGTGTTGGCTGTTATGAAAAGTGCTGCTCTGAGGATTCTCGTGCCTGCCTTTTGGTAAACTGAGAACACATGTCTGCTGACTTTCAACCTAGGAGTGGAAATTCTAGGTCACAAGCTGTGCAGATGTTAAGGTCTAACAGACACGGTCGCACAGTTTCTTCTGGATTGAGTTTCTTTACAAAGAAAGAGGCAAGGACAATCCAGTCTTAGAAATGGTGACGGGTTGATTAGAGGGTATCTGATATCATGTTACTCACTAAGTGGTTTCCTTAGAATACATCTTCTCTTGAAATGACAAAAATCTGCCAGCTGATAAACAGTTATCATCCGTTATGTGGATTTTGTCATTGCTTTATTGCTATTTTAATGGCCCACAATTGTAGTAACATATTTACTTACAAAAATTCTGGTTAATAGAAGGAATATGTAATATTTATGAATATGATTTACTTTTAAGTGGATCAGGGCTTAGCATGCCTGTGGAATGGAATTAGTAATGGCATATATTTGCATATATGAAGCCAAAGACAGCATTTTGTGAAATTTATATTATACTGTTTAGAAACAGAATTTCTCACTTCAGAAAACTCTATCAAATATTGGTTAACCCTTCTTTCTCTATACATATGGAAATTTATTCTTAATAATGTTTAAAAAATTATTATATATAGAGGATGAGAAAATACTTCCAAACTAATTTTACTTGGTTTTGGTATCATTTTCCTGACAACAAAACCAGACAAGAACTATAAGAAAAGAAAAAATATCCACATTTTAATTTCCTTGTATGTATATAATTCAATAATTCTCAAGAATATTTTAAAAGTCTGTATTGTATAGAAAATCTTGGTCTTCATAAACACTCTTAAGCTGATTGTAAAGTTTATTTAAAATACACTTTTATTTTACAAATTATATCAGAAAAACCATTCTAAAATATCTCTCTCTCAGGACATTGGCAAGGTTGAAGCTTCCAGAAGTCAATCTATCTTTCAGAGGAGAAAGAAGCAAATGACTATTCCGTATTGTTTTCCTCTCATTCTTCCCACACGCTTTCTACAGGGTCCAGGTTTGCTCGCACTAAATGCCTCGAGAACAAGAATGGTATTTTATTTCGTTTTGTATTCACAGAAGCTAGCATACCCCTTGAATCAATACAGACATGTCTAAACTGAATTAAAATTAGACTTGTTAAAACCAGCAAATACTTGGTTTCTTTGACTTTGCCAATAATCCTTTTCTTGAAACTAGTTTCTTACAATGATTTTCACAGTTTAATTTCTTGTATTAATTGTGTCTAAAGTATCTAATTATATATGGCATCACTCTACCAGCACCCTCCCTCTATTCTAATATTTTCCAGCATTTTGTCCTCAGCCGTATTCTCATGCTTTGTGCTTTGCTGTGTGGCATCAACTCTCATGCCTCAAAGCCAGACCGAGCCCAGGCCTCTTTCCTGAGAAATACATTTAGGTTTCCTTTTTCCAAGTGCCTCCATAATCATTACCTGCATATCCCATCTCCGCTTCAAATTCAATTTAGTGCCATATTTTCAGTTGTAAACTGGATTTTCCTTTTAAATGTCCTATTTTGGCTAATGGTGCCCATGTTGCCTTTGTTAGAAAATTGTAAATTATCTTAAATATTTATTAATGCCTTCTCCTTGATGTATCTATGCTAAACCAAACACCCAAAGAATCACAATTTCCTACTCCTACCCCTTTTTATTGCTAACGTGTTTCCTGCACACATAATGTTTTCTATGTATGATTGTAATTACGTTGTTACTGCTCTGAGAGACTCCAGCTGCAAGCTTCTCATCCATTCCCTGCATGCCAGGCATCCTGTGTGTGCTTCCCTAATAAGCAAGTAGGTCTGTGTATTCGACAAACATGGATTAGTACATACATGACATTCTGGTTCATTAGTACATGAAAGGGATGGGAACATTCTGACTGTGTCTTCAAGAAACACTTAAGGGTCTTGCCAGGGTGGCTTAGTGGTGGAGAGTGGATCTATGAACCAGGAGGTCATGGTTCGATTCCTGCTCAGGGCAGATGCCTGGGTTGTGGGCTCAATCCCCAGTGTGGGGCCTGCTGGAGGCAGCCGATCCATGATTCTCTCATCATTGATGTTTCTACCTTTCTCTCCCTCTCCCTTCCTCTCTGAAGTCAATAAAAGTATATTAAATAAAAAAGAAACACAGAAAGACACAATTATAAATAATTCTTGGACTATTATGGAGTTGATACAAGTGGGGTATTAAAAGGGGTATTCATTCTCTCAACCAACTATTAAGGACAACTTCTGGGTATTGTTCTAAGCACTTGAGACACAGAACTGAGCTGGACAAAAAGGTTTCAGTGCTCATAAGTTTTATCTTCAACAACAGAGGAGACGGTCAAGGAAGTCTCCATGGGAAGATGCCCCAGGGGGTGAGCTGTAACATCACTATTTCTGAAGGTGAGGCTCCAATATTCATATTTTGGTAAAAAGATTCAAGGATGACTGTGATATACATGGTTAGAAATCAAACACGATTTCCCGTTGCTTAGATAAATTTCCAGCAAAACCAAGAGTTGACCATCCACGACTGGACATACTAGTATGCTGATCCCCGTGGGTGGAATGAGAGTCCCCATTATAAGTCTTCTCCACCGATTCCCTGAGGCTACTCTTTCAGTTCTCCTCAAGCTGGTGTCATTGATTGCAATCAATCGCTCCAGTAATCCATAACTATGTATTCCTTCCGATGACCTGAGCCAGAAAGGAAAGTCTGCTCTTAGGCAGAATGTCAAGGGTGGGCACTTGGCTGAGAGCGTGGGAAACCACGTGATGTCCGCCAGGGAGGTGGCTTTAGGAGGCGGCGTGCTGAAGGAACGGAGGCCAGGGGAGTAGGACTGAGTGCAAAGACTAGTCTGTCTCCTCCGCTGTTTTCAGTTTCTCACGTTCAGACCCCAGAGAAAGATTATGTTTATTTACCTGGTCCCAGGGCCTGCCAGAGTGCCTGATATAGATTATGCTCTTCATCTATCTTTATTAAAAACATAAATATACATAATAATAAATTGAAATGGTTTAATATGTCAAATCATAGCGTTTCTCAAGAACATTTCATCAAACTTTTATTTTCCCAGCCACCATTAAGAGGTGTATGTCCTTGATAATGTTTACACTCTAAAGAGCTGTCACTGTAGCAGCTGAACACCGTCTCCAGGAAACAAGGGAGAGATGGAGTAGTCCTCTGGGTCTTTTTCTCAGCAAGTCCCTGAGGCTACTTGGATTTCTAAGGCGCTCAGGGCCTGAAGAATTATTGTGATGGTTATTTCCTCTGAAAATACTGCACTGTCATGGATGCCTTTACCTCTGCGCACAGATGCAAATAGGAAGCTCAGAAAATGGGAGCGCCAGGGAGAGAATATTTTATGTCTCATAAGGGACTGTGCTCTTGACCCCACAAGAAAGTCAACCCTGAGCAATGCTAGTAGGTTTGCTCATTCTCTGGGTTCTAGGGAGGTAGTACGAAGTAATGGGAGGGAAAAGGAATGTCTCAAATAGTATGTTTTCAACTTAAAAAAAATGTTTTTAAAATATATTTTTATTGATTTCAGAGAAGAAGGGAGAGGGAGAGAGAGATACAAACATCAGATCAGCTGCCTCCTGCTCGCCCCACACTGGGGATCAAGCCTGCAACCTGAGGAATATGCCCTGGCTGGGAACTGTGACCTCCTGGTTCATGGGTCGATGCTCAACCACTGAGCCACGCTGAACTGGCTGTTTTCAAAGTTTTTACTCCAGTACTTAACACTGACGGACTTCTACCAATTTGCTTCACCTCTGTGGGCCTCATTCTGCACGCATGTAACATATGAAGTACTAAGCACTTGTGGGAAATAGGTCATTTCCCTAAAGTACTAGTAAGCTTAGCTCCTTGCATGCATTACACACTCAGAGTGTCATTTTCATTCCCCCACCCTAATGCTCATAATTTGTGCCTATGTGGGGACTTATATGAGTCAAAATCTAGGAAGAAATGCAAGTTATATTCCTAAAATTCAAAAAATGCTAATTTGATTTTACAATATAAAACAATACCCTTATTTGGGTACTTCAAAGGGTCATAAGAAGCAACAACTTTAACTTGTGGAGAAACTTCATTTCACCGCCTCCCAGCTGTCACTGAAGATCCCTGTGCTTGACTGTTCATTTTGACCGCAGATTGAGGGTTGCAGTGAAAATTCACCTGGTTTATCCTTATTTTTCTCTCAGGGAAAATAAGGGACTCTAAACGTAATATTCACACAAGGTGACCAGACTATAGACCAGAATTTTCTTTTCTGAAAAGTATAGTGTGAGGTACATTCCGTTGTTATTTCTATTCTGATAAGAACATCTCTGACTGCCGGGGGATCCCCACATTGTCCTTCACGTCCTTGCTACCCATCTCTGGGGGCTTTTTCTTCTTGTAGAAACTTCCTAGATTCCCTTTTATTAGCTCCTGTAGGACCCCTGGCTGTTGAATGATCCTACTGAACATTTAGCTCTATTTTTTCTAAGTAGCAATTAAACAATTATCTTGTGTGTGAGTGTGTGTGTGTGTTTTTTATCCTGGCTCTTGCTAAATATCCATTTTCTCACTTTGTGTACGGTTGCTTGTTTTGACCATACCTTTTCTGTATTTTAAAAATTAATCCTTTGGAGATCTTGAATTCCCAACCTGTTCATTACTCTGCCAAAAAATCTCTTGGAACTTATTAATCTTATTTTTCAGATGGCTTTTATATTCCTTCTTAGAGGACAATTGAAATAGCCAGTTGCCTGGTTGATGAGCCAAATAGAAGCGACCATGTGATGTCAATTCTAAGCTATTTCATTATCAGTACATTTATATCACAGATATGCCTTTTTCTACTCCCCCCCCTTTTTTGAATTTTCTTCAGATAGAAGCTATGTTTATTGCTGCTTCTCTTTCACAGCTCTTAATGCATATATTTATGTATCAGTATCCACTCAGGATTCTCTGAAAGGAACATCTTTCCTCATTCTCTAGCAGCAACAAGGTTGAATTTATCTCTTAACCATTTCAAGATAAACATATCAAATGTTAATTCAAGTGGTATCTTGCTGGCTTTTAAGTTTAAATTATTTGATTCATAACTTTATCAATAGAAATATCTCTTAATGAATAGATAGTAAAAGGCATCCTATCATAGTCTTATATTAATAATTGTTTGCAAGTTATTTGTAGCATTATTAGATGTTTATATATTTCTAGAGTAGGAAGAAAAATAATCACTTCTGCTGAACTGTGGAAAAATGCATCTAATCACAAATTTGCATTATTCTGGACTGAATTAATCAGGAAAGTATTATTTTTACTGTATTGATTATATCATTGTACTTTCTCCTTTTTCAAGAAAGGAAGAACATACACACACACACACACACACACACAGAGTACATAAAAGATAAGAGCTCAATGATTTATTACAAAATGAAACTCAAGAAACTACCAGGAGGTCCAGAAACAGAACATTCCTAGCCTCTCAACAGCATGTGCATGCCCTCACCATCACGCCCACTTACTTTCTTAGGCGGACCACTCTTCTGACTTTGACACTGAGGGATGACTTAGGCATGTCTTTGATTTTTTATATAAATGGAACAACTCTCTAAGTCAGTGTTTCTCAACCTTCCTAATGCCACGACCCTTTAATACAGTTCCTCATGTTGTGGTGACCCCCAATTTCATTGTTACAAATTGAACATAATTAAAGCATAGTGATTAATCACAAAAACAATATGTAATTATATATGTGTTTTCTGATGGTCTTAGGTGACCCCTGTGAAAGGGTCGTTCGGCCCCCACAGGGGTCGGGACCCACAGGTTGAGAACCGCTGCTCTAAGTGCACTCTTATGTCAGATATTTTTTGCTCAGTATTGTTTCATCCATATTATTCCATGTTAGAAATTGAAATTAAACCATTTCAATTTCTCATTATGTATATTCATTTACTTAATGAATATACAGTATATTAAGATCATGCTCTATACCAGGCATTCTGGTAGGTTCTGGGACCAGGTAAATAAACAAGTACACCATAATTTATCTAGTCCATAGTAAATGGGCATTTTGATTGTTTCTAATTTTGGCAATTACAGATAAAGTTGCTATAAGCATCTTTCTGCACATCTCTGGGTGCACATTATTAAGTTGCATTTAAAGCTAGAGATGATATCAGTCCATATCTATAACACAGATAGATAATTCCAAAAATTCTTCTAGGCTCATTATCCAGTTCAGATTCTGGCTAGCAGGGTTTGAGAGTTCCTATCATGCCACAGCATTGCCATAGATTAAGCAATATAAACCAATTGGTGGATTGGTTTTGGGATTCGCACTAAATCAAACTGAAATCTTATTCAATGTATTGATATTTTTCTTTAGGATGATTGCTTTTTGAGTGTGTTCTATTTAAGAAATCATATGGTCTTATTTTGTATTATCTTTTAGAGATCTAAAATCCCCAAAGAGAAGGCAAATCAAACGAGGGACACCCTCTTCACACACATGTACCCATGCATACACATTCTAAGAAGTAACGGAAATCAGAATCTGTATTTTGGATTCAGCCTTAATTCTCATTCTTCAAAGTCTTTTAACTTTGATTTACTTCCCACCCAATAAATGTCTAGGAAACTCATCCATTTTAAACAACTACATTTCTGTTTTCTGGGTAGTGGTGGGGAATACTTTTATCTGGGAGGTTAATAACTATTCCATGCTGAAAACATTCTATGGATTGAAATTCATGAGAAGAAATAAAGGTAGGGTCCAGTCTTAGAAAACAGGAATACCACAAACTCGGCGACAGTACTGGGCTGGATGCCAGTTTCAACAGGCAATAGAGTTGTTTAAACATTAATTGAGGAAATGATTAAAATAATCTCTCATAACCGTACACTAGAAGGCAGCGGTTCTCAACCTGTGGGTCGCGACCCCTTTGTGGGTCGAATGACCCTTTCACAGGGGTCGCCTAAGTCCATCTGAAAACACATATATAATTACATATTGTTTTTGTGATTAATCACTATGCTTTAATTATGTTCAATTTGTAACAATGAAATTGGGGGTCACCACAACATGAGGAACTGTATTAAAGGGTCGCCGCATTAGGAAGGTTGACAACCGCTGCTATAAGGTAAAAAGACACATTCCCATCCCTACAGAGCCTTGAACTACTAATAAGGAAATTTCCTTTTCCTTTTGGCTCTGTGTTTCTTATAAAAGGAGTGAAAGGTGACCCTACTGTATTAAAACCACAGTCATATTTAGTCTTATGCCATTTCTGGATAAAAGCCCTAAAGCCATATAATGGTCATTTTTAAAATTTGTTTCAACATCATTTCTTAAATATGCTTTTCTGTCATATGTCTGTGAAAATTTCAACCATTGTCTTAATTACTGTTGTGGTATATAATAGGGTGTAATGTGTAATCAAGCTTCACCATTATTCCTACCAAACAATCCTCCCTCCATATACAAAAAGGAAAAAATAATAGGCCTCATTTACATAATGCTTTAATGTAGTCATGCTGAGCAACATGATTCACAGATAATCAACTTTATTAAAGACAATAATGGCGCGCCAATGTATTGCAGAGCTATGGAACATTGAAGAAGGAGAGAAGGAAGAGCAGATGCCCAGGGAACTCAGGGTGGGGTAGGCAACAAAACAAAGAGAAAGGACGAATATGCAAGCAGTGCTCAAAAGCAATGCTGAGTGGAAATATTTGCTCAGACCAAATGGAACGCAGAAAGTCAGGAAACTGCCCTGGGCCTGCTTTGCCCACCCTCTCTTTGCACCGTGCCCATTCTCAGTTGGCCTCTGCATTAGCTCTGGGAACCCCTCTGCTATGTGGAATGCTATATGATACCCACTTGATTACTGCATAAAAATGATGTCATTGGGATAAGACCAGAAGTAGCTACATCCTTTATTTAGAGAGAAAATTCTCTAAGAAGACCATCAGAGAGAAACAGACCATGTGCTTGGGGTGTAATAAAATAAAGACAGCCTAGGTTTTTAAAGCAAACTGTAATCACACAATCCTCGACAAGTATGTGAAGCCCTCTGAACCCCAAGTTTTCAACAGATACAATACAAATATAGCATCTATTTCAAAAAGATGTTATGAGAGAAATTGGGTTAATGTATGTTAAAAATACTCTGTTGTTTTAAAAAAGACAAGTTGAGAAATGTAAGGAAATATTATACTAAGTATTGGGAAAACAATTTGCTTAACATGCTATTCCTGATCCCATGGCCTCTTATATCATCTACTAGACCAGATGGCAACAAACTACTTCTGTAAAGCCATATCGTTTCTGTTAGTCACAGCTACACAAATTATGTTGTAGCATAAAAACAGCCACACACAATATATAAACAAGTAGGTGTTGCTATGTTCTAATAAATCTTTATTTACAAAAACAGGCAGCTGGCTGGATTTGCCCAGTGAACCATAGTTTGCAAACCCCTGTACTAGACAGACCCTTTCAACTCAAAGGGTGGTCCACAGACCTCTGGCAGCAGCATTCCCTGTGGGCTGGACAGCTACACAGATTGTGGGGCTCAAAGCAAAATAAAAATGCCGAACTCTCTGTTCATAAGTCACTAAGAATATGATGATGCTGACAGCAGAGCAGTAATCAGCATGAGGTCTTCCTGTGACTTCACAGGTCAGGCACCTGTGCGAGGAGCCCAGCCCGGCAGCTTGTTAAAAATGCAGACTCTCAGGGCCTACCCTGACCTATGGAATCCTAATCTGCATACCAACAAGATCCCTAGAAGATTTGTATGTTCGTATGTTTTGAGAATCACTGATGGACTGAAATGATTTTTAAGACTATTTCTAGATAGGAACTCAGTCTACGTGCTTACTTCTGTCTATGAGAAACCTACCTGGAAATTTGTTGAAACCTATTTACAATAATTGGAAAATGTACATAGTTAGCAAGTATTCTCCTGCATTCTCTAGATCAGGGGTGGGGAACGTCCGGCCTGAGGGCCACGTAAGGCCCACAAAATCATTTGGTCTGGCCTTGCCAAAGCATTAGGGGGAATTAATTAAATGTTTGACCAAATACAGCAGACACAATTTTAAGTTGATAATTTGGTCTGGCTTTCGAATGATACTATGACTATCCAAATGGCTGTTGGCAGAAACAAGGTTCCCCACCCCTGCCCTAAATAATCTCCCAACTAGTGTGCAGGAGGCAGCCATCCATGATTCTCTCTCATCATTGATGTTTCCATCTCGCTCTCCTTCTCCCTTCCTCTCTGAGATCAAGAAAAATATATTTAAAAAAATAATCTCCAGCCCTAGCTGGTTTGGCTCAGTGGACAGAGTACCAGCCTGTGAGGACAGAGGGGTCCCGGGTTTGATTCCGGTCAAGGGCATGTACCTCAGTTGCAGGCTCAATCCCAGTGCTGGAGGCAACCAATCAATGTGTCTCTCGTACATCAATGTTTCTCTCTCTCCCCCTCCCTTCCACTCTATCTAAAAGTCAATGGACAAAATATCCTCCGGTGAGGATTAACCAAATCATCATCATCATCATCATCATCATCATCATCATCATCTCCCAATTAAATGGTTTGCAATGCATCCTCAGCTTCCCCTGCTGCTCTCGCTGCCTCTCACTGGTTGCTGAGAGCTGCGCATTCCCTCTCAGAGAATGCTCTCCTCTGCAGCACCTCCCAGGAGACTGTGGTGGTGAAGAAGGTTGATTCCGGAGCTGGCCTGCCTGGGTTTGAATGCCGGCTCCACTCCTTACCAGCTGTTTAGCCCGGAGCAGGGTACCTACTTAATCTACTGTCTCAGTTCCTTCTTTTGTTCCACAGAGAGGATAATAACTCCTAGCCTTGTTGTGAGGATGACATGAGTTTTTATATGTAAACAATTAGTGTCTGAAACATAGCTAACACTTGTAAGTATTAGATAATATTATCGACCCATTCCCACCCTTCATAATCCTGGACCTCATAATCTGTTTTCTGAGCTCTTGCAGCATTAACTGTTCTCAGCACACAATGCAATCAGGATTAGCTGCACAGAGCTTGGGAAGCAGAGTCGGCCATGCTGCAGCAGTACAGAAATAACAAAAGGGTTCTCTGTTAAGCACCGTACAACGGGGGGCAGGTGATGGTCCCCAGGATGAAATCAACACTAGGGAACAAAGCCAAGAAACCGAGTGTAATAACTTCAGCTGAGTCCAAGGAGGGCTTGAGATTCAAGGTCAGGAAGGGCCAGACCTAAAAGCAAAAATGGCGGCCCCTTGGCCAAATGTAGCCTGGTGCTCCTTTTTTTTGAAGAAGCTTTAATGAAACAGTCATGCCTTTCTTTCTATCATTGTCAGTGGCTGCTTTTGTACCAGGTGGTCAAGTTCAGCAGTTGTGACAGAGAATGTGTGGCCTACGAAATGTAAAATATTCAGTATCTGGCCCTGTACATAAACAAACAAAACTGGACTGTCCCCGAGTCTTACAGGATGCAGGGCTTAAGTGGGGGGATTTTCAGGCAGAATTTGATCATTGAAGGAATCTTCCAAAAAGGGCTGAGAAGAAAAAAATCGTGAAGAAATCCAGGGCCTCTGGGCTGAGAATTGGGCCCTAAAGTGTGGATGGGCATTTAGCCAGAAACAGAATATTCAGGGAGCTTATTGTTTATTTTCTTTGCTGAATCAGTTGGGGACTCGACCCTCTTTAAAGGAGCTAAAATTGCTTCTAAAACAATTTCTGTCGAGGGGGTGAGTATCATGATCAGTCTGAGTGAGTTCTGATGATCCTGGGGAGACATAGAACATTAGCAGGAAGCTGGGTGATTAATCCATTAATTAGGGCATCCTGATTATTATCCTAAAACAATACAATCATGGAACCTTGTTTTGACACCAACATCTTAAAAAATGAAAACTCTTTGCATATAAACTCTTCTTTGGAAAGTCATAGGAACTGAACATTCCAGAGACACCATTGTATACGTGCCTTTGAATATGAAAAAAAAAATCTAATTTGGAACCCCGCTTTTGCAGATGTTTTTCCTATAAGCTGAAAATTCTTTCTTCGCCCATCTCCACGTAGCAGGTTGCAATCCATCCTTTAAAAAGCCACTCCGATGCCATCTGTTCTGGAAATCCTCTCCCTAGTCTCACAGGCATAATTGGTTACTTCTTGTGCTGTAAGTGGAGGAGATGGTGCTATAGCCCAGGGCGTTAGTGGACACATGAAGCAGGAATCCAGCCGAGCGCAGGGCTCTGTCTGGGAGTGATGCCTCCCACATGCAGGAGCCCGAGGAGCGGGGACCTCGCCCAGCACCGGTGGGAACAGAAAGCAGACACCCACCACTCCTGGGCTCTGTCCCAAGAATAGCATCATAACAGGATAAGCTCACAGAGCAGTTGCTCTTCCCTGAGTGGAAATGTTCAACAAACATGTACTCTCCAGAAGGTGTTAATAGATAAAACCACCTGGCAGCCTTCGCAGGGGGCTGTACGTTAGCAGATAGTACCCTCTCTGAACAATGGAGAAACGCCACTCTAAAATAGACATTTAGCAAGAAAGAGAAGAGAAAAAGAATTCAACTGGGGGCAATTTTCCTATCACAATAAAGCATATCGAAGTTCAAAGGCTTCTGTCCTCCATGGTCACCATTAAGATCATCACTCCATGTTTGTGCACGGGGAGTTCTGAGTCAGACTGAGGACAAACTGCTGGACCATGGCCCTTATGATGTACTCTGCACCAGAAAAAATCTTAATGGGAACTTTTTTTCATGTGTAGAACCCTTAAGTCACAATCTCTTATTTCTGTTTTGTTCCATCTCTTTGGCTGGCTTTGCCTTTTCCCCCTTTGTTCTTTAGTTGTGTAGTAAAGGGGGGAAATCAATCTCTCTCTCTCTCTCTCTCTCTCTCTCTCTCTCTCTCTCTCCACCCATCCATCCATCCATCCATCCATCCATCCATCCATCCATCCATCTCTTCCTTCCTTCCCTTTAATTGAGAAGAGGTTTCTATTTGTTTGGAAAATTGTTTGGATTCTTCCAGCCCCTTTCACCATGTGTTAAGGGTAAAATTAATCCAAGATGAAGACCCAGAATATAATGAGCATGAAAGAGAGACCTTAGGGTTTTTTTCTATAAGTAAAAAGGACTTCTCATAAGTAACATCAATAACAGGACAATGTTCCACGTGGGAGATGACAGATATGAGTTCAAAATAAGCAGGACTCATTTGCCTACAGTGTCCCTTCTAGCCACTAACTTGCGAGTCAAGTAGAAATTAATATCTGATGGAGAATCAGGGTTCACATATCTTAACACTGGACTTTGATTACTATGGGTACCAAGCATGTTTGGTTAATATAGTAGACAAGATTGACACAAAGAATATACCTATGAAGCTACATAGGCCACATCTCTAAATCTGCAGTAAAACCAGTTAATAAGAACATTATAAAATAACATAACTACTTGGAAATTTTTATACATTTTGAAATGAATGGACCAATAGGAAATCAAAATAAAATTACACGTGCCTTGGAAAGATAAAATGACCCCAGAACTGCATGTGAACATATTCTAAATTTGTCTGAAATTGTTAGAGTTGCAAATCCATAGCTGCACAGAGGCATGCTGGCATAGGCATAGCCACATCCACATGCATGCAAACATGTAAACACACACATGAGAATGTTAGGAAAATGTTTGAAGGCCATAAATATAATCCTGAGAAGAACTAGCTTGAAGAACTTTTATAAAATGAATTTCTGTTATTTGGGCCAGCGGGTTTGTGGCACTTTCTGAACATGGAAGGAAAAAGAGCATGTTTGTATATTCTTAAAAATGACCTAATTGGGAAGGATACATGGATTTGTAGAGAGTTACTGGACTCCAGTAATTAAAAAGCCCAAGAGATATAATGTTTAGGACTGAAATTGTGGAGGCTGCCTTAGGAATATGGACAATTTATTCATAAATGGGAACGGGACAGCAGAAAGAAGTTATTCCAAGCATCAGGGGGATAGATATGATGGGAGCTGGTGGGAATTCTCCTTACATTTAACCTAAAAAATTAAGTCAAATAGAATCTAAGCTTTCTAGAATGAATAATATTTTATCAAAATTTTGAGAGGAAAAGCTGTGCAATGCCAATGAGAAGAGTAGATAGATTAAAGAAATGCAAAATAAAAGTTCAGCGACACCAAGGGGCCCCTTTATATTTGTAGCCTTGAATATACTGTGAGGACATTTAGTATAATTATTATTTTCCTCACCAGCATGTTCAGCTGGTTGACTCAGCCAGTCTGCCCACGAGGACCATGTGAAGAGAATAAGAAGCCAGAGCTGCAGTCCCTGGCATCTTGCAGTGGCTGTGGTAACATGGAAACAGCTGGGAACCCAATTTAGGAAACATTTTCAGAAACCTCTTATTTGCCAACAGTGATATTAGTAGAATTCCTTTAATAAGGGTCTTCCCAGAAAGAATGCTACATGAATCTTTTTTCTTTTAATTATGGCAGATTTATCATGAAGAAATCACCACATGATAAGGCACATCTGTTTAAATCAGGATTGCAATGGTAGAAAGATATTATAAATCTGTGGGGAAGCATGAGACTTGGTTGGAAAGTTTGTAAGGAGGACATTCTGAGAAAAGGGAAGTGTGTGGAAGGCTGCCTGCCCCGTTTATCGGAATTCCCACTTAGGGGAGTGCCGAAGGTGGCACCCCTAATTATTCCTTGACCGTTTCAAACAAGTATGTGCACGTGCAGACCCCTGGGTGTTTACTGGAATACTTACGCTTTATCTTTGAGTGTCCTTGCTTAAAGGACACTGTAAACACGTGTCCTCCCAATATTACTTACCCTATTATATCTAAAAGATAAACTTTATCTCAAACTGCTGCTACAGTAAAAGCCTAACGTGGCAGGCCATTGAGGTTTTCTGGTTCCTTTAGCCAGGCAGTCCCTTAGCCCTCTCTTTCAGCAAATGTTGTGTTGGAGTAATCCATTCATCTGTTGCTCAGGGTCTGCTGGTCAGTCCCGGTATAAATCCACATTATGGTAGTAACAAAACAGTGACTATGAAGCATACTGTAAACTACTGGTAATGATGCAATTTGCACATATATTCTTTCACTCATTTCTTATACCTTTTATGTGAGGTAGTGTCTTCATGTTGCTTATAAGGAAACTGAATTTCAGAAAGTTATTTTGAGTGATATGAGACAATCACTACATATCTCTTAATTGCTGCCTGACCATTAAAATTTTAAAGTATTATAGCATTTGCTCAAAAAAATTTTTTTGCATGATTAGTTACTTTACTAGCCTTTAATTTTATTCCCCAAAAATGTTGTTTCAGATCATATATATATATATATATATATATATATATATATGACAAAAATAATAATTTGGAGACATATCCCTTAAAAGAATGATCATGAAGGGAAAGAAAAATACAAATGCATGATATGCTTGTGAGGATGACATCAGAACCAAATATCACAACTGTTAGGTTCAATTTATTTTTTCTTTGTTAAAATTGATTAGAGCTCATTTTTTACTTCTATATTACTATCTCTATATATGAAAGTATAATATGTAAATTGACCAGATGGCGGAACGACCAGTTGGCTATGATGTGCACTGACCACCAGGGGGCAGATGCTCAACGCAGCTCCTGCTGGCCAACCTCTCGGTCCCTACCCCCCAGCCAGAAGGCTCTGATCGCCCGATGGGGAACTGGGAACCAGGTGTGGGTGGCAGTGGACATAGGCAGTGCCAGGGCCCCCATCGCCCCACTGGTCACCTCACACACAGAGGGCAACCAGTGGCGGCCGGGGGTGGGGCTGGCTACCAGCAGCTGGGGAAGATTGGCTCTGATCTCAGGCCAGGCCTAGGGACCCTACCCATGCACAAATTTTGTGCACCGGGCCTCTAGTATTATATAAGTCACAATTTAGTCAGGAATCTAGATAATTTGGGAGACAGGATATAAAATAGGGAATACGATTCTTACAAAACCACTGGAGGTACTGGGTGAGTGAAGGTCAGAAGGAGCCGCTGCTTGCTTTGGGGAAATCATATCAAGTGCAAACTGTCTATGAATTCAGCTGCCTGCTGAACTGGGGGAATGATTTAAAGATAGACAGGTACCTCTACAAGGTACATCCACGGCCTGGTTACCTACATATCAGCCACTCCTGCAAAAGAAAAGTGACTTCTGCTTTCTGCCTACTGAATTTCATACAAGCGCCTATTATCCAAACCTAAGCTGGAATTCCTTTGACAAAACCGGGGAAGTGTAGTTTTTTAGGGTTCTGAAGCCTGTGTTATGAGAGAGAATTTAGAACAATAGAGATAGCGATAAATACCAACAAAAAAATATGTGATTCATTTCTCCCCCTTAAATTTCTGGTATCTGGGAAACACTTCCATGTATTTATGTTGAAACTCTAAGAAAACAATAAAAGCCAGAGCATGTACCCCTCTAACGGGATGGTAGAAGTTTTGTCATATTCTTTCTTCCCTGGTCTAACAGTCATACGCATATGAAGCTGTACACCACTAAAGTAAAAAAAAGAACCAGATTCTTGTGAGTTTCTCTATCCAACTCTGCATAATAATTGTTGTACTTTTGTCACAAACGACCTTCATATCTATAATGTAAAAAAATTATTAGATATCTAAATAAAAATACTATACATATAAAAATGTGGGGAAGAAGAAGAGAATAAAATGTTAAATTAGTTAATATGTACAAATACAATAGAAATCCAAGAGTTTGTTCTCAGTTAAAATAGTTATTTGTGGAAGGAGGCAATGCTTTGCTTCAAATGAATGGTGACTGCATACTGCATCCTGGGTGGTGATAGACACCTGGAGCATCTTTGAATCTCCCAGGTACCAAGGTCTAATGGGCTCAGCATCTTGGATCAAGTCTCTACCACCTGCAGAGCGTTTGCTTACTCAGATCCTCACTCCAAGCCTCAGTAAATGATAAGGAGGTGCATGCTCAAATATTGTACTTCTTTGTAGAGTTCCAAGAGGCCCAACAAGTCTTATCACATTTTAGTGCTATGCGGAGGAAAGTAACTCGCCTTCCATTTTGGATAATCCTTAGATGACTAATGACTTCATCAAGGTGGCAGGTCCTCTTTATAAGGACAAGCATGTTTCTTACTCAGTGGGTATTTGCTACGTCTCCTCTCCTGATCCAATCAGCATGAGAAACTTTAACATGGTGGACCAGAGACATAGCTTGTTGATCAAAACGCCTGCATTTTATTGTTTATTTCTTGGTATTTAACCTCAAATATCCACTCTTACACCTACTGTCCAATTTTTCTTTGATAAAAATGGGCCAAATGATTACAATTATTTTGGTTTATAAGTTCTCTTCTTCCAGAGAAGCAAACTTATTTCTTCAGAATAAACGGGGATTTGACCTTTATTATGAGAATGTAGGAACTGAAATTTGGTGGGCATGGGTCTGGAGGAGAATCAGTAATCCTCTGAAAGAAGCTAATTGCCTCAACATAGGGTCTTGTAACAAGAGGAAACTGATCTAAGATGTGAAGGCACTCTCCACTGGCAGAGAAGACGGTGAAACTCTGAGGTCCTTGTGTTCATAAGCATGAGAATTCCCCAAAAGCACCATTCCAAATTTCTGTGTCACCGCCCCCCCCGCCATTTAAGGCTTTGAGTTCCATATAAGTGGCCTATGGTCTGTGAATGACTCTGTAAACAACTAACTATAACTTTGGGCCCTGAATGATTAACGTTGGTCTTATATTCCACATCAACACCCAGGTTCCAGAGCATCAGAGATTCTTTAAAAGCAGTAATATAACCTTGTTGGGTTTTTTTTGGTCTTGCCTTGAGCCCCAAATTTAAAGGCCTGCATTTGTAAATTATTTGTGTAAGCCCGTGGTCAGCAAACCGCAGCTCGCGAGCCACATGCGGCTCTTTGGCCTCTTGTGTGTGGCTCTTCCACAAAATAACACATGCGGGCGTGCACGTACAGTGCGATTGAAACTTCGTGGCCCATGCACAGAAGCCGGTATTTTGTGGAAGAGCTGGTATTTTGTGGAAGAGCCACACTCAAGGGGCCAAAGAGCCGCATGTGGCTCCCAAGCCATGGTTTGCCGAGCGCAGTTTGCCAACCACTGGTGTAAGCTGATCACCTAGCCAGAAGTAGCCTTCTCATTTCTTTTAGGCCTTCTTTTCACTGTTAAGTTCTATTGCAATAATAATCATGTTCTCCCAAAGCCATACTTTGAAGGAACATTTCTTTTCAGACAACTACAGGCATTCCGGAGTCTGCTAGTATTTCAGTTACCTTACAATGGTGTCATTCTTGTTTTCCAAACAACTGGATCCAATAACCAATTCCAGTTTCCCATTGAGACAGGTTGAGACTCTCCTGTTAAGATTGGAATTCCCACTGGTGGCCCCTCAAACCCTGCACCCAACTAGCAGCCAGACAGAGCAGCACCAGCAACTGCAAGGTACCGCTTTACCCCACAAAAAGGCTTTCCTGGCCCCATCCCACACGAATGTACCGTTTAGCCAGCCCCAGAGCAACGCTGTGTGATCTTACCCTCATTTTACTAGTAAAAAACACACTCCTGGGTGGAGATTTAACATGCTAATGAGACACGTGACCCATGAAGAAACATGTTCTTGTACTGGGCAAGCACCAAAAAGTCTCTACCTCTACATACTTGGACTTCACACCTACACAACATCTTTCTCGCCTCAGCTTCTTTAAAACTAATTCTGGCTGCTGTTCCGGGAGTAGCATTTTCTCTCTCCCTTTGATGCTGTTTCCAAGCTATAATACACATTTCAACTGAGCATTATTTTTTGTGGTGAACTCTTTTGATTTCCATCCTCAAGAACCTCAGATGCGGGTAACACCACTGTGAGCCATTTATGTTACAAGATTCTGCACTGGTCAAAGGTTTGGTTTGAAACACAGAAATCACTCCAGGTAGCTCAGAGGGAAAAAGAAGCTAACATTTGAACAACTGCCCCACAACAGGCCAGGAAGGAGCGCTGCTGGATTATGCCGCTAGGATGTTCAAGTGTTGAAGGAAATCACTCAAGTTCGAGAACCAACGAAGTTTTTCAGGAAACTGATGAGAGCTTCATATATGTAGTGGGTTAGCCTACTTCCTGGAAGCCTCTGAAGCAGCGGTTTTCAAATGGGGTGCCGCCAGAACTGACCCCTTTCTCATTAGATTGTAAAATTAAAAAAAAATAACAACAGTCAACACAATAATAGCTGTCCGGTGTGAATAAATCAAAATTACATCTTTTTATTTTGACAGGTCAGCACAGAATTTTAGTAATTACTTTATGTGTGCCACAGATAAAAAGGTTGAAAATCACTGCTCTAAAGGAAGGAATATATTCTTCTCTTCTGATTTTTGGATCTCAAAACATTATTTTCATTGTTGCAACATAAAGTAGGGCCCTGCTAGCAAAGGGTTCTGGGAAATACTTCAGTTTTTAGGTTTCCAGACTCTGTGACAGAAGATAGTTTAGGTAGCTGATCACAGAAATCTCTATATATAAAAGGCTAATATGCAAAGTGTCCCTGTGGGAGTTTGACTGGGAGTTCAGTCACTCACTATGATGTGTGCTGACCACCAGAGGGCGGCGCAGAATGAAGGGAGGCCCCGGCTGACAGCCAGAGGGCCCAATAAACCCTGATCGCCGGCCAGGCCTAGGGACCCTACCCGTGGAGGAATTTTGTGCACTGGGCCTCTAGTGCATATATAAAAACTACATACATACTTTTAACAAAACTTAGCTTCAGGGCCACTTATATCAGTATTTTTCATATGTCATCTGAGAACTAGTGAGTTTGAAATGACCTTCCGGTCCAACAATCATCCTGAAGTGCCTCTTACATTGACCCACTTTTCTCCATCCCACTCAGTGACTCTAAATCCGTCCACAATCATCTTTCCTTTGGTTTCCTACAATGGCCTCCGAAAATATTCTCTCTACCACAAGCATCGCTTGCCCCCAATCTATTCGCCCTAATGTCAGAATGATGTTTTAAACCCCAAGTCAGGGTATGCCACTCTGTTGTCCTAAATGTTTAATTTCTCCCCAGTGTCCGTAGGCTGAAGAAGAGACTTGCAAACAGAGTCCACCAAATTTCGCTGTTTAGACTTTGCTACTTTTCCCAGCCCTATGGTCTGCTCTGTACTTTGTGATTTGCCATTCACAGCTACATGTAAAAGGAAGGCTCCTGGATCAACTTTCCTCTTCTATGATGTCATCCCTAATCTACTTTGCCTTTCCTCCCCACTGATTACTTTTCCATGTCTGTACAACTTTTTAAACATGCTTCAATTCTCATCCAAACATTTTTTTCTGACATTTGGACTGAGCTGCAGTCTGAATCTCCCCTGTGCCTGCCAGTCTCTCCCTCAGAGGATATCTTTCATTTATTCCCACGCCATGGACCATGTTGTCGTAGTTGGAATCTGCTCTTTATAAATGATCATGCTACTTTCTGAGTATTGTGGTTTCGTGCATGCAAACACTCTCCTATCTCTAAGTGTTTGCCTCTATCATCCTTTGATACTCTCATCTGCTGTGAACCTTGGATTCATGGATTATATTTATTCTATTTCAAATCCTGGAAGCCTCCATCATGACTTCAAAGAATATATGGCTAGCCCACAGGATATCTGCTTCCCAGGTGTCCTTAACTTCGTGGGTTCCAGTTCTCTCAACGCCCACCCTACTTTAGACAGCCATTCCCTGGCCACGGCTAGATCTTATCATCACTTATGTTTTTATTACCTCTCATGTAATAAACTTCATCCCAGCTTCTCACTTCATGACTTTCAATATGTGGCACTGTATCTTTATCATGTCTTTGGATATAGAATTCCTCCATCACTTTTCTCCCATTCGCATTGCTTGTTTGTTTCCTATGAATCGCAGACTCAGAATCATACCAACATTGTATTTGCAACTTGCTAGTCTTATTTGTTTGTTTGGATTGTTTTCCTGCCTTGTTTATATGATTTTTGGCTTAAGTACCATAATAAATTCTTCTCATTCGCTTAATCAAAGCATCTACCTCCTCTTGTTAGGATTTTCTGGAGAAAAATCACAATCTTTGCAGATTGGTGATTCTATACATTTGTTTTCTTCATACTCACTGGACACCTAGTTCTATAAGAAAATGTTTTACTTGTACTCGCTCACCTTCTTGTCAATTCTTATAATACCTCTTTCAAATAAGAGTCATTATTATTCTCAATCATCTTACCTAACTCCCTCCATTTTCTCAATTGTCAAAGTATCATGCCTCCTTTGTATTCTACAGAGAACTTTTAGGTTATCGGGTATGAAAACACATGGGTGCCCACACCTTGTTCCCCACAATACGTGTTTCAGGGTATACACAGAGTCATTCTTAACCCTTTTATGAGTGGGAGAGATGTTTCCCTTGCCTTCATAGGTTAATTCCCAGCCATGGTTCTGAATAATATTTTACTATTTTTCCTAAGTAATTTGTTTTAAAAAGTATCTGTTTTTTATGAATCTATTCTCTAAAATTATCCTCTAGAGCCCATGCTGCCCTCTAAGTCCTACACTACCTTTTTTCCTATTTTCTACATGCAGGTTTATTGAAGAAAAACTGACTTTCATAATGTCTTAAACCTCCTATTACTTCTTGAAATTTGGATTCCATCATCATCATCATTAGATATTTTATACCCAGATAAAACTACTTAAAATTGTTACATAAAATGGCCATATTTTCTATTCTCATCTAATTTAAGCTTTTATGACATTGACTCTGGTTACCAAACACTCCCCCGCCCCCTTTTTTTTCTGCTTGTCTTTATGAAAAAATTCTTCAGTTTTCTCTTTTTCTTTACTTAGGGTTCTTTCTTAACCTTCTCTGTGGATTCTCCATTTCCAATCTCCCCAAATATTAGAGCGCCCCAATGTTTCACCATCAAACTGCTTCTCACCCCCTATTCTGTGTCCTCTTTCTGATCCATCTTATCTTTTCCCATGGTTTTAACTAGGACGTATATACTGATGACTTTCAAATATGTATCTTTAGTCCAGACTTCTTTTCTGAGCTTCAGGTTTCCATGTTCAATTATTTATTGAGTCTCTGCACTGTAATTGCCTACTTATACTTCAGATCAACATGTCCGAAGCTGAACTTATTTCACCTTACCCAAACGTGTAATGTCTCTGGTTTCCCCTCTTCTTGACTAGCACAACTTCCATAAAACAGCCAAGCCCAAACTCTACAAGAATCATTTTTGATTTGCTTATTTCCCTTGTTATTGATTTTACTTTCTTATATTTCTTGGTTCTTTTCCTTATCCAACATCTGTGTCACCCCATTATTTTAGATTTTATCATTTTCTGTGAATTTCTGAAACATTCTCTTCCAACCATCCATTTCTTCAAGCTTGTCTAATGCTTATCTATTTTCTACAGTTACCAGAACTTATCTTCTTAAATACAAGTCTCATGGTGTCACTTCCTTGTTTCACATCCTTTATTGGCTCTCAGGGCCTATAGATCAATGTCTAGGTCTATGTTTCCTGGAATGGAATAAAAAGCTCTCCATTAACTGAGCCTTACTCTCCTAGTCGAATCTCTTGCTACATCCCTTACCTTCAGTTTACCAGTAATTCCTTTGGAATTGTATGCTCTGCTGTGACTCAAGGATTTTAGCACATGTGGAATCATATATCTGAAATATCTTAACTACTCTAATGGTCCCTTCTGTTTCCATCTTTCATAGCACATTTTATTAGAATAATCTATTTATTCACATGTTATTTTCCCCATCAGATTCTAAACACCTTGAGGAAAAAAAAATAATTTTTAAACACTTTGTACTGTGTTTAGAACAGAGTAGTATTCCAATAAATCTAAATTTATTGAATAAATGAGTTTAATAAAAAAATTACATGAATAGACCCAAGATACAAGATATTACTCCAGTCTTATAAAGAAGAGCCACTCCATTCTTTGTCTTTTATTAACACGTTTATATTTCTATTGAAATGCTTATATTTCAGTGGCATTGCTTTGTACAGGACAATGTTTTGTTTGGGGCATGCATTTAGTTACACCAAAGTATAAGTTGAATATTCAATAGTATAAATGAGTTCCACTAGAACAACTTGTACATATTATATAATTCACCCTCATGTTATAGAAGAATAAAACGGAATTATTCATGGAACACCTGCTGATTCTGTGCTCGACTTACAGTATATAATTAGCTACATAAGAAAGTGGGAATTTACCAGTTTATATAATATTGTCTGATCACAGTGAGATTAAAGGTGAATTTACATAAACTCCACTTGAACTCCCTGATGTTAAAGGTAAGAAAGGAGGCTATGGTAGAGGTATGGAGTGTTTCCTATGCTTTCATCCTCTTTTGTCTGCTGTTTCATACATGACCAGGAGTCATGATATATTTCTTCCCAATGGCTCTGGAACTGAATAAATCCTAGAGGATTTATTATGATTTGTGAGGCTGATTGCTCAACATTTCTTTTTCACTATCATATCCAATTAATTACATTGACTTAATTTGCATTATTTGTTTGGGAACATAGCACCCTGTCTCTGTGTCATAACAGAGAGTGCACCCAGCTGCTGTCATGGGGACCATGGACTAACTTTCCTAAATAGCAACGCCCATGAGCTGTTCTATGTTAGATTTTATGCCTCAAGTCCTACGTCGGTGAGTGTGTTTGTTCACATGATTTCCTATTTGTTTATTTTCACTAAGAAAATAAACAAATTTATTTTAGAGAAAGTTGCCCTAAAACAGCGGTTCTCAACCTGTGGTTCGCGACCCCTTTGGCAGTCGAACGACCCTTTCACAGGGGTCGCCTAAGACCATCCTGCATATCAGATATTTACATGACGGTTCATCACAGTAGCAACATTCCAGTTATGAAGTAGCAACGAAAATAATTTTATGGTTGGGTCACAACATGAGGAACTGTATTTAAAGGGCCAGAAGGTGGAGAACCACTGCCTTAAAAAGAGAAGGAAGGCTGAAAACACTGCAGAAGCTCGGTTGTTCCAGTCGCGCTTCCCAAGAAGCAGAGGTGAGTTTAATCTTGGAAACTAAATGCACTCACTGAGAGCTGCCATTCATCACAGTGAGAACAAGTCCTGGGTCCCACAGTTTAAATGAACCCCATTTTACTAACACAATGGAGAGATGTTTTCTCCCTTAGCACATGCACTGCATTTGTTATTCATCTTTTTCTGCTTCTCCTCCGTTAACTGGGCCTTCTCTCCAAAGGCACTGTTTCCACTTTGCGTCTCCCTCTGTTTCTCCAGCCTTCTGCAAGCCTCCTGGGCGATGCATTCACACAGAGGCTCGGTCATTCTCTTGTTCAGCTCTTCTTTCTTTTGGCTACTGCACATGTCCAGCAGCTTTTATGCATATTTCAAACGATGGGAAACACGATCTTCCATGCTTGCCTCGGAGTCAGCCCCCTATTGGCTGAAATGATATTTACTATCCCAGGTGCTTCCCATGAAGTGAACTCTTACTAAGGGTGTTTCCATTGCTTTTACCTTATTCACTGAGATGAATTTAATAATTCTCATTTCCATGAAAGAGGTAAAAAGCAGTTTTAATGACACATGGACTCAAAAGATATTTTATTAACGAGGTTCTTTTTTCCCATTTTTAAAATTGTTTTCAATTACAATTTATAGTCAATGTTATTTTGCATTACTTTCAGAGTGAGAGCATCGTGGCTAGACAAATATATACTTTACAAAGTGTTCTTCCTGATATTTCCAGTACCCATCTGGCACCATACCTGGTTCTTACAACATTATTGGTTATATTTCCTATGCTGTGTCATTCATGAGGTTCTAAAAGATATCTTTCTATATCAACTGTATTTGTTGTTGTTGTTCAGTTCATGATTAAAAGACTGCATGATAAGGAGCCAGAAAACTCCTAAAACAACTTTTATTTCTATCTTTACTTAATTATTTTTATTGCTTTCAGAAGAGAGATAGAAACATCAAGAATGAAAATCATTAATCGGCTGCCTCCTGCACGGCCTGCCTCCACCTGGGGATCAAGCTAGCAACCCAGGCATGTGCCCTGACTGGGAATCAAACCATGACCTCCTGGTTCATAGGTCGACGCTCAACCACTGAGCCATACCAGCTGGGCTATTTCCATAGCTGGGCTATTTCCATATTTAGACAGCAACAACTGTGGGATACCCCTTTCTTCCCTTCTTAATACTGGGAGTATGTACGTAGGTCTGAAAGTCTGCAATAATTTTGGTCAATTTTTAGCTCTGAGATTATGTTTACATCAAAGCTTTATACAATTATGAAGGTTGGGTTCTCAAATCTACCTGGGATTATAGAATTACTGTGAACAAGAATTGGCTCTTACCATCTCATAGAAACAGACAAGATCTAGTGGCACCAGTAGTCAAAGAAAACACAATTGCAAGGTCAGGAGGACGGGAAATCCCATATCTAGCAAAACTCCACGGGTACCTTAACTTCACATTACGAACAGGAAGGCCAGGATTTATAATCAAACGCTTTGAAGAAAAATGTAAAATAGGTGGAGGAGGGAGAACACACCACAGAAAGCATTTCAAGTGCATGTTCTTTTTCCTCTGTAGGATTTCTCAGACTGGATGGCCTATGATCCAGAAAGTACTATGATGTTCTTCACTCCTTAAATGATTGTTGCTGATTCTCTTTTCACTTAACAGAGACCCAAAAAGTTGCTTCCAGGAAAGTGTTGAAGCTCCTCCTCTACTACTTCACCTCTTGTCCCCAGTTCACACATTCAGTTGTCTAGAGTAGTGAGAACGTCATAGAAATGACCTATCCCAAAGGAAGAGTCTAAAATCTTTGTTATTAGATACTGTTGTCGCTGTCAGCACAAAAATGAATAAAATTTCAAGCCAATCCAAGAGGCATTCAAACCCCAAGCTTTTTCCTATGAGGAGAGGTCACTGCAGGGCTAGCTGGAGCGTGTTTTGCATAAAAGACAGTGTAGACAATTGATGAAGCTACTGTCACCTGTAATAGCTTTTAGTGTCATATAGTTATCCACACGTGTACTTTCACAGTCTATTCTCTGCCCTCTTGTATTTACCTTCCTGCCAATCACTCTCTTTCATTTTCCTTGTGTTCATTTTCTTAGAAAAACTGTTAGATGCATTACGTCTATTAAATCTTAGTGGTAGCAAGTTTTTGGTGAGAATGATTTTCTTAGAAAACTGAAGAAAGTAGAGGCATAAGAGACTCAATTCTTTGGAAAATTCCCTTGAGTTTTTCCAGTTCAATCCTTTTTTTGTTTTAGGGAATGAGCTTTGAAGAGACTCTTCTGTTCTAAAATATCCACTTTTTCCCAGAATTTTCAAAGGTGTTCAAGGAAATAAGAGAATATGCAGAAGCAGTAATCTTTTAGGAGTCCTCCTATAATTTTTAGGTGGTAGAAACTTTACTGCATATCCAGTATGCAGATCCATTTATGCATAATGATTTAAAAATAAAAGAATATTAAAGGGATATAATATTCATCTAATTTTTAATAAACTTGAAAATTATAAACAACTGATCCATTTACATAGCCACATCCATGTAAGAAGTATATGAAAGCCCTAACTGGTTTGGCTCAGTGGATAGAGTGTCAGTCTGCGGACTGAAGGGTCCCAGATTCGATTCCAGTCAAGGGCATGTACCTTGGTTGTGGGCACATCCCCAGGAGGGGGTGTGCAGGAGGCAGCTGATCAATGTTTCTCTCTCATCGATGTTTCAAACTCTCTATCCATTTCCCTTCCTCTCTGTAAAAAATCAATAAAATATATATTTTTTAAAAAAGAATTATATGCAAAATCATAGCTACTACTTGTGCATGAATTGTATGCTAGGAACTACTAGATGCTTTGGACACACTATCTTATCTGATTATCTAAGAAGTCTATGAAATATATGAGCTATATTTTTCTATATTCTTTATCTTAAGGATCGATAAATATAGTGTAAGAGAGTTGAAATGGTTTGCTTGCAACCAAACAGCTAAATATGGCAGAACTGATGTCTGAAGTCAAATTAATATGGTGAAAACACACCTTTCCTTGTATTCTATGTAAATAAAAACTACTTAAATGTCTTAAATGTTCTGCCCAATTGTTGCCAAGTTCTTTTCAGGGGGATATAATTGACCAATAAGCCATGGTTATACAGATAAATGTCTGGGAAGAATATTGGTGTCTCTGGCCCATTCTACCATAGGGAGAATCTTGGTTTTCAGCACCCCCCCCCAAACAAACAAACAAACAAAAACACACCCAGAAACAAAAAATAAAGACACAATTTTTTTGAAATCCCCACAATTTTGAGAGTTCAGAAATCTTGACTATTTTGGTTCTTGTGCCAATACTAGCTTTTTGTTTGGCCTTGTGTTAGCCTTACTTCAGATTCTTAGTTAGTGTTCAAATTAATAATGGTTATCATTTGAAATTCTTCTTGGAATAAATCAATGATTATTCTAAATTGGAGATGGGATTGTTCAAAGAAACTGTTGATTATCTAGAATAACCTTCCAGTCAAGAATACTTGAAATACTCTGTCGAAATAGAAGCCTCTGAATACTATTTGAACACAGTAATTAGCTTTGTATTTGGTTAAGAATTAAATATCCCTAGTGGAAAAATATGTATGTTTCCAGGAAAGGCTTTGCCTCTCAGAAAACCTGAGAACATTCATGCTTCATGTTTATATTACTGCCAAATAAACAATTTTAAGAATATTTTATTTTTAGATGACATTTAATGATTCACAGACATATTTAATTGCATGCGAAAACACTGCAATATTATTGTTGGATAAAAGATGAAAAAAACTGAACAATCATTTTGTGGCCCAATGATATCATTGAAACAGCATTTTGATGGATCAAGGTATATGGACTGACTTAATGAATTATGGCAAGGGACTAACAATTAAACAATATAATATGACCTAATTTTTGGATTTCAAAATAATTTCAATAAAGGATTTAATGAAAAAGTCCATTTAAAAGGCTTTATTATGTCTAGTGCATAAAAATAAAAATATAAGCAAAAGTTCTTTCCTTTGACATTATTAATATAACAATTACTTATACAGAAATAAAATATAAACATCTACATACTTTATAAGAAAGGATGAAGTTTAATAAAAGCAATATTTACATTTGTATTCACATTACTTTGAAAAAGAAAAAATACATGGTGAATGTTTACGTCTTCTCTAGGATTGCATAGCTCTTGCAGGCTCTAACTCACTGGGGTCTTTTTGGGGATCCTAGTACTGTACAGATGTGGGAAAGAACTTTGTAAGAAGTTTAAGTGCAGAGGAAAGATTATAGAGTCTAACATGAGGGTGTCTTGGTTTGGGTCCTGCATCTAACACCCATTAACTGGATAGCCATCAGCTGTGTGATATTTTTTGCACTTCAGAGTTTTCAGATGCAAAGTATAAAGATAACAGTAAACTCTACTTCCCCAGGATAGTGGGAGGAGCAGAAGAGGACTTAGATAACAGAGACTTCTAGTCAACTGTGAATGCCATGAGCATGCTAAAGGGCTGTGGGGTTACAACTGAATGTCCATTGCTAAGAGTTCTGGCTTCTTTTGTGTTTGTTTGTGAGTTTGTTCCTTTTTATAAACAGAGTTCTAAGATGAGAAAGAAAGACTTATCCCTTGATCTGAAACTTGCTGTTGTTTGAACAACTGGGTGTGGGAAAGGACTGCTTACGTAAAACAGCCTGTTTCCTTCCTATTGGGGAAGAAGAGCAAGTGTAAGCACCAAGCTATGCTCCTAGTTACTGGCCATGACCTTCCAGAGCAAGGCCGGAAATGTTTGAGGCACACACTGCAGGAGGCGGAGCCCACGGACACCTGTGTGGCCCAGTGCTCCTCCTGCAGACCACCAGGCACACTGCAAATACTATGACTTTCGTGGACGAAAAATCCAATTTAAAGTCCTTGAAATCAATCTTCTGTAGAAAACACTTTCACTAAGCTATACTGGGAATGAAAGGCGCCAAGTTGTTTATGTGCTAAAATAGAAAAGGAAACAGAAACAAAAACCCACTTTTCATCTCCGAGCACCATTGCCACATGGTGTTTTCTGGAATCTCAGAGTTCTATGTGATATAATTGGTCCATCACTTCAATAAAAAGAGTCCTTAGAGCAGCTATAATTGCACTTTTCAGATCTAACACTTTCTCTTTACACATCTCCCTTATGAAGCTACTCTGACCTTGACAGCTTCTACCCCATTACGGAAATATGACAGCAATAATGCAGAAACTCCATGCTTAATATAAAATATATAGAGTGACATGTAGGTGTCTGGAGGTTAAAATGTTGGAACAGTCTACATAGTCTTCCTTAATGGTTTTTAATAAATCTCAGTTCTGAAGATCAGTGGGATCAACATTTAAAAACAAATTAATTAACGAAGTAAAAAAAAGCACATATTAGCCAAAACCAGAACCTGCCTTTTCCTGGAAGAGAGAAAGCTCTTTGGTTCTGCAGAATCAGTGTGTGGAGGTGTGGAGAATACACAGCATAAAACTATACTTGACTTCAGTTTAAAGTGACTCAAGACAATAAAAATAAGGTCATAGCCATACTAAACTGATCTGGCATCTGTTGGGAATTTTTCAGCAATGTTCTCCCCCTCACCCCTGCCTTTTTTTTTCTCCTGGTATAGGGAAAGATCAGGATTATACATTGATACCAGTTGGGATTAGGGACACATAATGAGGGGTTCGGTTCCTAAATCCTCTGATCCTGCTTCTTTGGTTGATGATGGACTAAGAAAACCTAGACGCTTTTCCAGACATCAACCATTAAACTACTTATAGTTTTTATATTATACTTGTAGAGTGCAAGCAAGATTTTAGGTGCTACTCAGCTCACAGTAATCTCTCTTTATGAAAGTCTAATTTGATCATATTTCTAGGATGGGTTTTAGATCTTTCATGACTCTGTGTTACCTCTGGAAATTTAAATTAGTACTTAAATAGTCCTCAATATTATTTAATACTTGCTAGTAGAAGCTTAATGGAACTCAAACTCACATGTATGATAATTCAATTATACTATTATTTCTTTCCATTCTGTTCTTTTTGTCTTTGTCTTTGTTATAATCTTTTATTTTAAAAAACCCACTCTCTCGGATTCATTAGGATGTAGAACCTACAAGGTTTGTCTATTTTTCTCATTTCTGTATTCCTTGGGACTGCCTCTCACCTAACAGTAAGCATACAATAGATACGTGTAGAATGCAGTAAATATTTGTAAATACATATCAATGGAGAAACTCTTACCACCTTTCTTCCACCCCCCCAACCACAGTTACTGGCACATAACAGAAACTAAACAAGTTTACTAAATAATATACACGTGTTACTGAATAATACAAAAAAGAATAAAGCAGTCAATTTTATACCCTATCTTAGCCCTCAACACTGTAGGTGTTTCATAACCCTGTACCTAATTATGCTCATATTGATTTATTGATGCATGCCAGTTCCTTTGCCTAAATCAAAATCTGTACATATTTCTATTCTCACAGTGTGTCTAGGTGTTAACCATCTTATCTTCTCACCAATCAACCATTGTGGTATGCTTTTTTCTTATATGATACTCAGGGGTGACATGTCAATAAGGATGACATGTCTATCCTCATGGCATGCATCAAGCAATCGGTTACTTTTTAAATTGTATCTATTCATCCCTATTAAAAAAACAATAATCTCCTTTTAAATTTATCTATCTCTTCATTATTTTAACAATCTCCAAAACTGTCTTGAACATGTGTGATGAGAGAATGTCTCCCATTTACATACATTTCTCCATTCGTATCCATGACAGTGTTTTGGAATCTTGAAATTACCTTAATTACTTTTAACAGGCAGTGTTTTCCTTAATAGTTGAAAACATTATTCTTGGGGTAATGTTTTCATCCAATAAATCTTATTGCATGAGGTGTTTCCCAGAAGTACTGGGACCTGCAGATTCTTCTCGCAATTAATCTCTTCAGATAAAGACAGATATTTCTAGGAGGGGAGTTAAATTATGCATAAAATTATTCTCATTTATTCAGTGTTTTTAAAGGTTGGTCTACTCTGAAATGCTTAAACTCTTGGTAAATAAAACGAGCAGCCCCTAGATTGCCCTGATGCCCCTCAGAAGGGCTGAGAGGAAGTATCCGCTGCCTTCGACTCTTGGATGCTCTGGTTATTGGTTTGACAAATCCCATGTTTGCAAGCTTTCATATGAAAGAGCATCTCTGAACTTAGAAACAATTAGTTGATCTTCCCCTTTTCTAACACAGCATCTTTTAGAGTTAGTTATATGTTATAAAGCAGACAAGAGAGTAAGGAGAAGACAAAGTTTTGGAAATATATCTTACCTGAAATTTTCTATATTCAGAAACAAGTGTACACACACACATACCTACATACACTCACAAACACACAAGCATAGAGTCTACTGCAGTCCATCATTTGCATCAATGATTAAACTAGTGAAATAGGGAATAAATGATAATAAGAAAGGATTCATAGTAGGAAAATATTTCAAAATTCCAACAGGGGACAGGCATAGCAGATAAGCTCATAGGCATCTAAGGGACACTGAATTCATTTATAAAGTATATACGTATCTTCATGTATAAAAAAACATAATTTTTTTTGTTTTGTTTTGCAAAGGCACTCCTACGTAATACACCAGTGTCTTCAGTTTGCTTCAGTGCTTAAAGCTCAGTATGCTATGGTTGTCCATATAAAGCTGATCAATGTGTTTCAGAAGGGCAGTGAATCAAGGTCATTCTTCCTTAGTTCCATATATTCCAACCTTCCTCCTCTTTCACTGCCTTCAGAGTAAGAATGAAATAGTGAAAAATTATATTACCACAATACCAATAAAAACCGTGAATGCAGTAAGAATTTGCTGGAAGACCGTAAAGTATGTGACCACGGCAAACAGCATTGCCAGGCTTGGGATTTCCAGCCATATGGGTGGGTGTTGCTGCTTCGGAATTGCATCCCACACCTTTTCAGGGACATTTCTGAGGGACCATAATGTCTCTGAATGAGGAAATAGGTAGAAGCACATTCTCATGGAAACGTGGAGGCTGTCTACCTGTGTGCAGGGCAGGGAAGCCAGGCATTCTAAGCAATACGGCCATCCTGGGAATACAGCTTTCCACTCACGTTGTAAAGATTCTGAATCAGAATGTCCACTCTGCTGTACTTCTCCTGTTAATATGTTAAGGATATTCACACTTATTTATTTTATTGTTTAAAGTATTACATACACTCACAAAAAATTTAAAGTATTACAAATAGTAGTACTCACACTTATTATTATGCTCATTACTGTCTCTAAAATTTCATGGTGATAACATGGAAGATTATCTCCTGTAGCCATTTTCTTTTTAATTTAAGTGCATTTAAAACAATAATTTGACCCATCCTCCTGCTATCCTTCCCTCCAGCAGCTGTGCAGTAGAATAAGTGAAGACGCTAAGGGATTCTTTTTAAGGAAATTCGACATCTGTTTTCATGATCAATATGCTGCTGCACTTCCCTTAGGTAGAGATATTTTGTCAATTTGTTTCTGAAAAACATGATAGCGCTGCTTTATTGGTATTAAATTGCACTCATTCTCAGTATCTCAGAAGAATGTTAACATTTTATTTTTGGTCTGGACACAGAGGTACACAGCACATTAATTCACACCACAAATGATAGTGAATAGGTGAGATGAACACCGGAGAACACAAACCGATGATAAAAGATCTAGAACAAAATAACCAACATTGCTTACACTCCTTAACGCCATTTTGGTTATACAGGGCGGAGTGAAAGTGGGATGGCAGTTGTGAGTATGCAAAACACACCGTTTATTGTTGTATTGCTATGTTTCGGCAATGGTATTATTTTTCATATGAACAACTGTAAACCTACTTTTGCTCTACCCTGTATATGGAGAGACATCCAAACACTGATTTTTAAAAACATTTTTATTGATTTCAGAGAGGAAGGGAGAGGGAGAGAGAGAAATATCAATGATGAGAGAGAAGAGAACCATTGATTGGCTTCCTCCTGCACACCCCCTCCTGGGGATCTTGCCTACAAGCACATGCCCCGATTGCAAATCGAACTGCAACCTCCTGGTTTATAGGTCGATGCTCGACCACTAAGCCATACCCACTGCTTTTTGCTAGCTGGGTAATATTTTCTGCACACCTACTTTGTAAAGAAACTTGTGGCTGACAGAAATAGAAACAAGGCATGTGCCCATTTGTAGTAAACAGTATCAAGGAAAGCTTAACAAATGTGATTAGTACTAGTACATACTGAAGCATCCTACTAGACTAAAAAAGTGATGGTTCCTTGCAAAATGACACTATTTTCTAAACACAGCCCATCTACTTACTCGAACTCATGTAAGATGCAGAAAGGTCACCAATGTGGGGAGATACAGTCATTGGATAAAACAGAATTTTATATGCTGTCATCAGTAGGGATTGAAGAATGTCATGGAAAGAGTGTGATAAAAGTTAAGTTCATGAATGTAGGAATCACAAAGGCATTCCAAAGCAAGGGAGAGAGGGTCATCACAAAACTATTATAAAAGTGGGGAAAAGTATGCCACCAAGAGAACCTAATGGGCTGTGGTGTATGAAACATTATCATTGGGAGGTGAAAACTTCTGAAGTTTAATAACCAGTGTAAATGGCAATTGCCACCTCTCCATTGATTTCTCTAATCTGTATTCAGTTTGGATACTTTTTATTAGCTTGTCAATTTGTGATTCTGAAATGTAATTATTATAGGCCCTGATTAGAATTGGTCCATGAATACTATTATAAAATTCAAAAGGACCCACATGGTTACCAGGACCATTTCTTCTCACTTCTGTATACAATCCTATATAATGAAAGCCTAAAATGCAAATTGACCAAACGGCAGAACAACCAGTTGCTATGATGCATACTGACCACCAGGGGGAAGAGGCTCAACACAGGAGCTGCCCCCAGCCGGCTCGCCCCAGACTAGCCAAGGCGGGTGCCAGCGGACCCTCTCCCCCCCAATCGCCCCGCCTGTCATCCCACAGATCGACCCTGATCACTGGCTAAGCCTAGGGACCGTACTTGTGAAAGAATTTCATGCACTGGGCCTCTAGTGCAATAATAATCTATAATAATAAAAGTGTAATATGCGAATCGACCCAATGACTGAACAGCAGAACAACCATCCGGACGACCATCTGGAAGACCATGCTATGACACGCCCTGGCGCCAGGCCAGCCAAGGTGGGTGTGATGCGATTGGTTGGGGGGCCCTGCCATCGCCCCAGCATTGCCCCCACAGAGGGAGGCCCAGGCTACCCGACTGGTGGTGCTGTGGTGAGTGGATGGGGCCTTCCTCTGTGGAGCAATCAATTGCAGAGCTCTGGCCTGGTGGGTGGGGCTTACCTCTTTGGGGTGATCAATGGTGGATCCCCACGATCCATCACCCTGCAGAAGGAGGCCCAGGTTACCTGGCAGGTGGCACTGCGGCGGGTGGGTGGGGCCTCCCTCTGTGGGGCTATTGATCATGGGCTCCCGGACTGCGAGAGGGCACAGGCCAGGCTGAGGGACCCTCCCTCCCAAGAGCACAAATTTTGTGCACCAGGCCTCTAGTAATAATCTAGTAATAATAATAATTGAATGTGCATCACCATATTTAGAGTCAGATTTTAGGAATTAGACAAAAGCCTTTTGGAGTAGATAAAATAGTGAGGTTAGAAAAATCAAGAGCTGAGATGAGTCATTGAAATTATTCTCTAGTTAAAGATTAATCATCTCCGTACTTTTTGAAAGTCCAGAAACTCAACCCATGATTATGAAACACACACCTTTCTTCTTTGCGCCAAACAATACACCGACAAAGAAACAGAGTAAACTATATTCCTTAGTTTGGGAGATAGGACTAAACTTAAAATACAGCTACTCATGTGTTTTCTTGTTGTTATAATCACACATATACACACATTATCAACCAATCAATCAATTAGAAGACAAAGTATAGTAGGTCTTGGGTTATGTCGGAGATCCGTTCCCACGGTTCGATGTAACGCAATTTTCGCCGTAAGTCGGAACCCACCTACATAAGCACCTACGTCACTCACATGGAGCACATACACAGCAGTAATGAAGTGAAACAGTAAAAAAAACAAATAAATTAAAAGAAAAATAACAATTCCTGACCCTTACTTGTGGTAAATAAATAATAAAAAGCATAAGGCACATATGTACATTATGTCAAAATGATGGAACTTTTTTTAAATAAATAAATGGGAGATGGTGATGTAACCATGAAACGACGTACATGGAATCCGACCTAACCCAAGGACTGCTATATCCTTAAAGGCTAACAAGCCATTTAGCTTACCTCACAATACAAGCCCCTAGCCAGTGAATATTTGTCATCCTTTTGGTGTTCTCTCTCTCTCTCCCCCACCCCCCATATATATATTCCTCTTTTCAGAAATCAGGTGTTAACCATACTGAGGGGAATAAAATAGAGTGCTTATTCAGAACTAGGGAAACTATACTGAATTTCCAAATTAAGCAGCAAGAACATGGAAGAAGGTCTTGGAGTCATAGTCTTTCCCCCTTGTTCTCTAGAATTATACTCAATTACAGATTTCTCTCATTCTGAAATTTCATTATCCAGGGCCAGCTGGTGTTAGCTACTGTGCCTTTGGATGTTAGAATATATTGCTTTCCCCATCTCTTCATGCATATTAAGATCAATATAATATGGGATATTCAAGGACCTTATTTCTATGTAGGATAATGTGAGTCACATGTGAAATCAAGTCTTTGAAGGCACTGATTTAGAAAATGTTTTCCTTTTTCCAATTTTTTAAAATTACAAGATGTCAGTGGGTTTCCAAAAGAAAAAAAAGGAAAAGAAAGAAAAAGAAAAATTATCTATAATAAAAGCATAATATGCTAATTAGACCGGACAGCCGAACCACCTTCCAGATGTCATTCTGGACATCCTTCCAGATGAAGCTGCAGTGGCGGGGGCCAAGGCAGTGGTGGTTAGGGGCAATGTGGCAGGCAGGTGAGTGGTTAGGGCCAATCAGGTAGGCAGGCGAATGGTTAGGAACGATCAGGCAGCAGGCAAGTGGTTAAGGATAATCAGGCAGGCAGGCAGGCAGAGTGGTTAGGGACGATCAGGCAGGCAAGCAGGCAGAGGTGGTAAGGGGCAGTCCTGGATTGTGAGAGGGATGTCCGAGGGGTCCTGGATTGGGAAAGGGTGCAGGCTGGGCTGAGGAACCATCCCCCGCCCCCATGCACAAATTTTGTGCACCGGGGCTCTAGTTACTTTATAAAATCCTTTAATATAAACAGTTTCAAATTGAGGGCCTGGGAAGTTTGGACAAACTAGCTCAGCCAATCTCTCCTGAGCATGATTTCAGCACATGCAATGGGATAGGAGTTGCTCGGTGGTTAAAATTAGAGTGGAGTCATTACAATGTCCCAATCCTACCCACTTAATCCTTATCATGTGTCTTGGATCCATTCACTTCTCTCCACTTCAAAGATCTTCCTACCTCCACTCTCTTATATCTTATATGCATGTGTTCTAAGCATCTTTCAGATATTAAAACATAAATTGGATCATATCCCTTCTCTGTTCAGCGTTTTTAAAGGTGCTTTCATTACCTCAGTATAAACGGAGAGTCTCTTATGTTAAAAATGCCCTGCCTGTCTTTCCTCTGCATCCTCCACCGTCCCCAGTCTCCGGTCATGGGTCTATCCCATTCTTCCTTGGCTCTTAGCCACGCTGGCCCTGAATCAGAATCTCAAGTGCCCTGAGGATTTTATGCATACTTCTTCTAAACAGTCTTTCACTCCATCCGATTTCTGACCAGTTCCTTTCAGCTTCTTCCCCTTCACATCCTGCACTACAATATTTCTGTTAAAATGCCCTGTGATTCCTGCATTTTTCAACCACCACTGGTGGTGGGTGATAATCCTGTAGTCATTCCTCTGAATATTCATATCATATTTCTCTCTCCAACTCTTTCAATATTAGAAGTGCAGGGACCCATTTCTCCTCACTACTTTTGTATTTCCAGTGTCTAAAAATAATGCTTGATGCATACTAGTTAGATGGCCATGACATTGAAGGGCATAATGAAGTCAAAACAATTTTCTAAGTTTGGAAGGGGGTGGATAGCAGATTAATATCTAGCTCTTCTACTGTGCCAGAGAGAACAGAAATACATATACTGAAGTAATGCTGTCCTGCTTGTAATGAAATATAATAGATTTCTTTTAAATGGGAAATAAGTATTTTAGAAACTACAACATTTTTATTATTGAAAATATTTTTAAAAAAAGAATAAAACTGATCAGCAATTTTCAACTTTTTGTTTTAACATATAACTCACATAGGAGATAACAATTACCTGGAGGACCAGAGGAGATGGGCAATGCAGCTTGATGTTCTGGGGATGAAGGAATCTTGGCTCCACCTGAACCCTATACATATTGAGAAATCAGAATCACTAAGCTCTATTAACTCTGTGCCTTAAATATTTATCTCCTCTTTTCCTAGTCCATTACCATGGCCCTAGTTGAGGCTTTTATAATTTCTCACCTGTAATGTTTCAATTATCTTTTTAATAATGTTCCTGCATTTAATATTTCCATATTTCATCCTTCCTTTGTACTTTCGCCAAGTCATCTCTTTATAGCAGATTTGATTAAGTCACTCTCTGATTCAAAATTACCCAGCAGGTACTTCACATTAACTTCAGCATAAAATTTAGAACTCTGCCCGGCTGGTGTAGTTCAGTGGTTGAGCATCTACCTATAAACCAGGAGGTCACAGTTCGATTCCCGGATCAGGGCACATCCCCAGGTTGCAGACTCAAACCCCAATGTGGGGCGTGCAGGAGGCAGCTGATCAATGATTCTCTCTCATCATTGATGTTTCTCTCTCTCTTTCTCTCTCTCTCTCTCCTCTCTCCTCTCTCTCTCTCTCTTTCTCTCCCCCTCCCTCTCTCCCTCCTTCCCTTTCTCTCTGAAATCAATAAAAATATATCTTAAAAAAATTTAGAACTTCTTCCCAGGCACATAAGACTATTATTGATGTGGTACCTGCTTGTGTCTCAGCTCACTAATATCATTATACATTCTATAGTGCTGCACTGTTAAGCTAGAATTCTTAAAAGTCCTTAAGACATCGCCTAATCTGCCTGCTCTGATCAGATTTATCTCATCCTACTTTACAAATCCCTATAACTTCCCAGCCTCAGAATACATTATCGGTTATCTTCGCAGCAAACTCAGACCCTCTACCCTTCGTTCACACAGTATGTTGTACATAATTTCATGAAGCAACTGTGTTATTATAGTTGTTCCAAGAGCAAACATTTTTTATATTTGCATCTAAAGTCTCCCATAATGCCTGAACAAAGTAGGCATGTGATATTTGTAGAAAAAATAAATTTAAGTATTTGTCTCTTTAATGTTTCCCTATTTTAACTGTATTTTATCCTTTAAAAATTTCTTCTGACAAAATTGAAGAATCTTGAATTATTTTTTGGTCTTCTTTTGTTGTCTCATTTTTATTATAAGAAAAAATTGCCTTTGATTTTCTAAATTCCCCTCTATTATCTCATCCAACTTCCTTCTTTCTGGCTTCTGTGACTTTGTGGCTTCACTCCTGACCACAACTTTCTGCCCGCCAACTTCCCTCTTCTCAGGCACAAGAAACATCTTTCTTTCTCTTTTCTGCCATTCATTGTACTTGTACCAGTGTTATCAGAAAGCAAGTTTTTATAGGAGAGAGCTCCTTTACTTTTATTTAGATGATTTTCACTTCCCACATCATTTTCCACTTTTGAAAAACTCATTCTATTGAGTATTTCACAGAAACTGAAATTAGTTCTGTTCTATTGAGTTATTTAAAAATACTCTCTTGCGGGTATATGTGCATAGGTATGTATGCCCATGATAAACAGTTTGAGGATAACAAAATTATCCCCTTTATTGAAATAACCAATGAATGTTTAACTGTCTTTTTAGAAATTTCCTTAGCAAATGGCTGCCAGGCAAAAAAAAATAGCAGATATTAAAAACTACAAATTAATGCACTAAACCCAGCAATTTCTCACCTATTAAAAGCATCACAGCTGAGACCTGCACAGACCCCAACCTTTCTGTGGTTTGGGGTTGCTATCTGCCTTATAATGCAAAGTAGAGGGTGTGCCATCTGGGACGACTTTTCCTCTGATAAAACCTTTTACATAGTTGGGAGGGGGGAGCATTAAATCACTATATATATATTTCAGAGAGGGAGGGAGAAGGGAGAGAGATAGAACATCAATGATGACACAGAATCATGGATTGGCTGCCTCCTGTACATCCCCTACTGGGGATCGAGCCTGGGCATGTGCCCTTGACTGGAATCAAAGCCTGGACACTTAGTCCACAGGCCGATGCTCTATCTACTGAGCCAAACCGGCTAGGTCAGTCACCTTTTATTTTAGATACAATTACTAAGAATATCAAACAATTCGTTTGAAAATTCTTAAGTAACTTGAATTATGCAGATGTTTGTAATCATGTAAAAAAGCCTCCTGAAAGTCAGTATTTGGCTTTATGTCGAGATCACGTACAAGCAGCATCTCTGGTAAGAAAAAAGTATCTCAAGTGGCATGATTTGGTGAGTGATGACTTAAAGCTAGCTAATTCATCTGATTACACTTCAATGCTAATGAGGCATAAGCAATCAGTTTGTCCCACTACTGACCCCTTTGATTTCATTAATTTTAATTGAGATTTCCATTTAACCTCTGTCAATTTTCTTGCAAATATATGCTTTCAGTTACAAAAGGGATTGTACCAAATGAGTGATCTATTGAACCTACTGTCATTATTAGAAAACATAAGGCATATTGGTGCCAAAGGGTCTGTATAGAAATGATAATGCCTTAATAATAGGTAATTTTTTAGTCAATTCTCCCAGGGGAATTATTTGACCCCTAGTCATTCACTAATAATCCATTTCAGATACTGCAAAGATCAACAGATGGAATGGATGCTTTATTTATGAGTACAAATTTTTTAATATATATATTTTTATTGATTTCAGAGAGGAAAAGAGAGAGAGAGAGATAGAAACATCAATGATGAGAGAGAATCATTGATTGACTGCCTCCTGCACGCCCCCTACTGGGGATCAAGCCCATAACCTGGCCTGTGCCCTGACTAGGAAATGAACCGTGACCTCCTAATTCATAGGTTGATGCTCAACCACTGAGCCATTGACCAGGCTCTAAGTACTAATTCAATATTGAGTTAAATCACTAGTTCAATAATTTACTTCAATAATAATCTATATATATAAAAGGCTAATACGCAAAGTGTCCACTTGGGAGTTTGATCACTTGCTATGGTGTGTGCCAACCACCAGGGGGCGGTTCAGAACATAACGGGCAACCAGCAGTGCACTGAGGGAGTGAGGAAAAGAGGAGACAGAGAGTTGGGGAACCTGATCAGTCCTGATGACTGGCCACGCCTAGGGACCCTACTCGTGCACAAATTTGGTCACCGGGCCTCTAGTTAAAAATAAGTTATTTGCCTTTAGATTAATACTGTTAAACATTTCTAATATATTATCATAGATATTTTTGTTACATTTCTCCAGAATTCTTTTTTGCATTTATTTAAGCAACATCAATAGCAGAAACAGAATTAGTACCCACTGCAGGTGTTGGCCCCTAAGCCATTGGCCTGTGGTAATAATAATCTCATACATATTTAAAGGCTAACTTTTGTAAAGTATGAAATAATGATCAGATATGGGTGGTAAAATGCACTTCAATATACTTTCTAAGCTTCATGGAGCAATAACAACACCACAAGTTTGTACCAAAAAATCAGTGCAAAATACGATTTTGTCCCAATGGGGACTAGGAAATTGATGAGATACAGTAAGTGGCCTGCCAAAGCCACACATAAAGGTTGGTAACTAGCAGTTGAACCCTGAACCCAGGTCATTTGACCTCAAAATGTTTTAAGCCTATGACATAGACCAGTGATTTTCAACCACTGGTGTACTGCAAGAATTTTTAAAACATGCAATACCTGACTATTTACTCAGGGCCACTGACTTCTTTTCTCTTAGATTATCAAATGAAAACATGACAACAGCCAACACAACAATAGCTATCTGATGTGAATTTATCAAAATTATACCTTTTTCTTTTGTCAGATCGGCAAAAAAAATATATTTTTTGTGTGTGTACCACAGAACTTAAGTGATTAGTTTGTGTGTGCCATGAGATGAAAAAGGTTGAAAATTCCTCCCCTAGACCCTATCTTAGATACTCTAAGAGTCTTAAAAAAAGAGAACAAGACATTGTAAATTTTGTTTTACAAGCACAAAAAGTGTCTTTGTCTCATTGAAGCAGTCACTGGATTTTTTATTGTAGGAGAAATGTCAAGCAACTTAACCTGATTTTGAGGAATAGCACCAACATTTTAATATAAATAAATGCCAGTTCAATAAAAACACAATATTTTGGAAACATATATTTTATTGCAGGCTGCTATTTAGTGCCTCTCATTGGAAATTATCCTATTAAAATGTTCAGTGTTCTGCTGTTAGCAGTTGCAGATGAATGAGTCTATGTACGTTTCAAATGATTCTTCACACAAAATAACAGCTACAGGAGATCCAAAAAGTTTTGGCCATTGTTACACAAGTAAATGATATGAGCAAGAAAACAAACCTGTTGCAATGGCTAGCTTTTGTAAATGAGAGCTGACCTTTCTTTTGGAGACAACAACATTCTGTATTCAGAATATAAGAGGTAGAATTCTTTATTTTTTCTATAGTAACATATTGTTGTCATTGTTCAATTTTGGCTTCTAGTTAATTTTAAGTAGATCTCTATTCATTCAAAAGCCATTTATTCCCTACTACATGCTGCTGTATTATCAAGAAGTTGGATACACAAAGGTAAAGGATACCGTTCCTTTCTTGAAGAATATACAATCTTTGGTGAGATACACATAAGAAATGAGAATATGACAACCAAGCAAGCCCTCGATGGTAACACAGTGTGAATTAAGAGAACCCTACCCAGGTGGTAGGGCAGAGTAGAGTTTTAAGAAGTGACACTTATACTGAATCTTGAAGTGCATTTACCAAGTCTAAAGATTGCTAAGGACAGATTATGAATAATATTTACACTGGGCTAGATGGTATTCTTTTTAGGAAGGATTCCTAATACAATGGAATGATGAGAAGATGATAGATAGATAGATAGATAGATAGATAGATAGATAGATAGATAAATAGATATCTTTTAAATTAAGAATTATTTCAAAATGAAATTTAATAATTACTACAATAAACATCCATCTATGTATTTACAACATAGTTTTCTCAAATTGTAAAAGTTTATAGCACTTGCTTTAGATTTGTTTTTAATTATAGTAATAAAATATTATACATATTTTTGAAACTGCCTGTGTTATCAACTTCAATCTCATGAATTTCTACCCCTTGTGGTAACTCATAACCCTTACTTTGGTGGATGGATTTTTAAAATTCCTGTGCATATTATACTTATGTATTTATAACAAATAAAGTCGCCAGCATATATCATCTTATAAAGGGTATAAAGCATTAATGATATTTTTCTTTTTTTCCTTTCTCCACATGCCTTTTATTTATTTTTGTCATACTTCCCTGGCTAGCATCTTCACTATTATGGTAAGTAGAAAGGATAGTAACATTCATTTGTGTAACAATCCTGATTCTTAATAAAATGCTTCTAAGGTACCACCCTTAAGACTATTACTGACTACAGGTTTTGGGTCCTAGATTAGGTAAAAAGAAATCATATTTCTACTGTGCTTCGCACATTTTCCTAAACACCGTGAATTACTTTGCTTCCTCTGTGAGAGGATCATGTGGTTCTTCTCCTTTAATCTATTCCTATGTTGATGGTGCCCTCCCTGCTGTGGCTTCTTGCTACCAGGATGATGATAATGATGAAATTCATCAGCAGGAATGTGCGGGGCGGGGGGGGGGGGGGGTCACACAGAGCACTGCGGGATCCTGGCAGCACGCCCCTCCTCTGCCTCCGAGCCCTCCGGGAAGCCCCTGAAACGCACACACAGCCTTTCGGAGGGCCACAATCTGGCAGAGTCCAGGTCTCAGATGGAAGCTGTAATTTAACTGATTTCCCACAGACCCTCCAGGAAGTGACCCCCAAGGTGAGGGCACTGATGTTCCAGGAAGTGACCCCCAAGGTGAGGGCACTGATGTTTATCTCGATGACCACCAAGCCCAAGAGTTCAAGGCCATCACACACCTCTTGGACTCTTACGCATACAGTTTATACAGCTCATTATCCGACATACTTTTCCCCACACTTCCGCATCCTTAAACTCGGTCAGCATCAAAATGTCCTCTTCTAGGCTTTTTTCCTGGAGAACTGTTTAACCTTCCTCTGCATGAAATCTGTCTCTCCTCTTCTGACTCTGCTTCCCCTGCAGACCTCTCAGGCATGGCGTTCCCCCTGTCCCTGGCCTTGGAGGTCAGTGTAGTATCCTCCCTACCCCCCTTTGCTATTTCTAGAGTGTTGTTTCTTTTTTACATATATATTTTTATTGATTTCAGAGAGGAAATCAATAAAATATATTGATTTTTATTTATATATTTAATATAAATAAAAGAGAGAGATAGAAAGATCAATGATGAGAGAGAATCATTGATTGACTGCCCCCTGCATGCCCCTTACTAGGGATCGAGCCTGCAACCTGCCTGGCCAGGAATCAAACCATGACCTCCTGGAGGTGTGGTTTAGTCGTTAGAATCATTTAATTTTGATTTGTAAAATGAGACGGGTACCACTGCAGCATTTTGAAAGCACTGCAAAAATGAAAAACACATGACTGTCTACAAGCATAATACGAAATATATTTTTGGCTTATTCACTCACTGGAATATGATGAATCAGTTAAATTATGTGCATAAAAGCTACATACATTAATGTTGATAAATCTCAAAAATATAATATTGAACCAGTAAAGCAAGTCATTAAAGATACATACTATTTTCTGAACATAAATGAACTATTTTTGTAGAGACTTACATACAGTGGGGCCTTGACTTACGAGTTTAATTCGTTCTGTGATGGAGCTCGTAACTCAAATTACTCGTATGTCAAATCAAAAAGTGAATGAGACACGTGAGGCTGGGCTGATGTTGTGGCATTCACTGTCACGTTCGCTGTGCCAACTAGCGGTGGGGCATCTGAAGCTGGCTTGTAACCTGAATTTTAGCTCGCAACTCAAAATTCATCCGAGAGACAGCTCATATCTCGAAAAACTTGTTAGTCGGGACACTCATAAGTCAAGGCCCCACTGTATTTAATAAAATAATAAAAACTAGTTAGAACATTTAAAATGTTCAGAAAGATAGTTATGTCTGAAAAGGTTCAATAAATCTAGGTGCTAAATACAGGAGTGCTGCCCAGCTGGCATGGCTCAGCAGCTGAGCTTGAGCAGCGACCTATGAACCAAGAGGCCATGAGTCTATTCCAGGTCAGGGCACAAGCCTGGGTTGTTGGCTTGGTCCCCAGTGGGGACGTGCAGGAGGCAGCCGATCAGTGATTCTCTCCCATCATTGATGTTTTTAATCTATCTTTCCCTCTCCTTTCCTTTCTGAAATCAATAAAAATATATAAATAAATAAATAAATAAGTAGTTTTTTCTTTACATCTAATATAAAGGTTGGTACCAAACACAAGGGTATTAACACCCTAAAACATTTTCATGCACACATTTAAAAGAATCCCTCAGATTCCATGTTAAGATCCTGAAGAACTGAATAATGAGAATTTATATTTGGTGGGCAAAATAATGGTGACCAGAAAAGGGGTACAAAATATTAAAGCTCCTAAAAAGATAGGCATGAACTTTACAGTAAAGTGAAGAAATATTCAGAGCCTTTCTTAGAAATAAGGTATTTAAACCACTTTCTAATAACCAAATAGAAATATGCCTTCAAACCAGAATAAATGACAGTGCATATTCTCAGTGAAATCAGGGAGAAGACTTATACTCTGCAAACACTATTCAGTCATTTTCTAGTAACAACTACACAGACTACAGCACAGGGTGTATGAGATAGCTGCATGACTTAAACAAGGATGAAATCAATTACTATTGGTTCTAAGGAGAAAATGAAATAGTTGAAGAAGTCTGAATTCCTTAAATCACGGGTCCACTTCTTCCTCAGAATAGCTAATAACCTCGTGGCAAAGGCTAATGGATCATAAAAATTGAATAATTGTAAACAATTTCATTGAGCTCTTTGAGAATGATTCATGTCCTGGTTTGGGTTACACTCTATTTAGTGACAATATTGCACATGTTGTTAAGTTAAGAAAACTTCAGTATTGAAACAGGTGATACATAAGAGAGAAGCAAACATTTGGGGCCAACCAAACCCTTCCTAATAGACTTTAGACAAGAACATCAGACGATTTTAAATAAAATAACACAAAAGGATGATTAGCAGAGAGAACACAAGCCTCAGACAAAGCCTCAGTGACGTGCTTACCTGGGAAAAGCCCAGCACAGGCTGTACCTTGAAATACTGTACATTAATATATAATTTTAATGTGCAGCCCAATGGAAACTAATTTGCATGTTATAATTACCTTTCCAACTGTCTTTCATGAGATAAATACATAGCTATTAACAAAACTTTAATATATCACAATCTTTGACTCAATAAATTTGCTTTATGATATTGCTTAATCTTTCTCAGGAAATGGCAAAACCCCTTATGCTTCATTAAGCACAAAGAACTGCAAATGTGTGATGTTTTAATATTACTGCGAAAGAAGACTGTATAGCAGTAGCTAAATTAATGACACTGTTTTCCAATAATGGCATCACAAGAACTCTCATCTTATTAAAATTATTAATGTTAGTTAAATTAGGTCTTGGCTTACGTGAAGCTAGCTGTGTGGCAATCAAGACGAGAAAGGATCACTCAAGAAGTGCAGAGGAAGATTAATGCTCATGCTGGATTCATCTTGTGATGTGTCAGTCCCCATCATTTCTGCGAAAAGTGGGGAATCAATCTACTTCTATACAAATAGAAATGCAAAATAAGTATGTTCCTCACCCTCGAGGAGACATAGATAAACTTCCAGATATATTGAAGGAAAAAACCCATATATATATAAATACGATGAAAAAGTTATTTTCAATGGGAACAAATCAGGAATAACAGGGCTTTTTAAGCGTGCATATAAATGACAAGCAACTGCTATAAAATATAAAAGAAGGGCCCTAGCCGGTTTTGATCAGTGGATAGAGTGTTGGCCTGTGGACTGAAGGGTCCTGGGTTCGATTCCTGTCAGGGCACATGCCCAAGTTGCAGGCTTGATCCCCAGTAGGGGGCATGTAGGAGGCAGCCAATCAATGATTCTCTCTCATCATTGATGTTTCTATCTCTCTCTCCCTCTCCCTTCCTTTCTGAAATCAATAAACATACATAAAAAATAAAAATATATAAAAGAAGGGTTATTTGGACAAATTTCTGCCTGCATGATAATGACCTGCTCCACAATCTGGCCCCTGTGCATTTCCCTCGACTCTGCACTGCTGAGGTCCAAGTGATCTGTGTGTAGCTCAACTGCTGAGTCTGTCCCCAGTTCAAACAGCAAACATGAAGTCCCACCTCCACCTTTATGAACTTTGTGTTCGTGTGGAATGATCTTCACTTTCCTCACAGGTTGAAGTTCTGTTCTTTGAGGTTGAACTCAAATACCAATTATTCTAAAAGACTTTCTGAACTACTTCCATGGAGAATAAATCTTATTCTCTCCTGATGATGATAAGAATTTGGTTTTATATACTTTATTACTCCTGTCAGCAACCAGGCACCTGCCCAGTACATGAAAGTCTTGAATAAATACATTTTTAATAAAATGGAATGTTTTAATGAAAATAAATATATTTTTACCCGAGTTTCCACATACAGAATAGTATATAAAATCACTTTAAGCATATCAGAATTATAACTGTTTTTATATTATTTTTATAATTATTTTTCAATTGCAAATATGTTACATAAAAGTTTACTTTTTTTTTCTATTGGCATAAATTTCTGTGACATATTTGCTCTCCCACTTTATAGTTTATTAGTGAGTAGGAAGAAGTAGAGAAACTGAGGCAACTTGCAATATATATGCCGCATGTTTTATACTCAAGAAATTATTTTAAGAAATTATTTTAAGAAATAAGCCACACATTGCTCAGCCAGTGTGGCTTAGTGGTTGAGTGTCAACCTATGAACCAGGAGGTCACAGTTTGATTCCCTTTAAGGGCACATTCCCCGGGTTGTGGGCTTTATCCCCAGTAGGGGGCATGCAGGAGGCAGTCAATCACTGATTCTCATCATTGATGTTTCCATCCCTCTCTCCCTCTCCCTTCCTCTCTGAAATCAATAAAAATATTAAAAAACAGAAATAAAACTCTTTTTAGGTCAATCACTTAAATATAGTCATGAACAGTGGGGTCTTTTTTTAATTGTTTATGTTGTTTTTACTACCTTGTCTCTATTTATGCTTTGAGTAAATAGGCCATTGAGATAGCATTCAGAATCTTCAATGAGCCTAAGCTTACTGACTACATCGTTTTAGAGGAAATATTTTCTGTTTGTATGAATATGTATTTAAGAAAATCTATTTATGAGCACAAAACAATCAGAGAAAGAACTCAGGGATAAGTTCAGTTCCACTTCTCTTCATGTAAAGGAAGGACAAAGGAAGATGGAGAGACTTCACAAACCCTACAGCCAGCCAGGCTGTGCTTCTTCTGATCCTGCTTCCTTCTCTGAGAGTGGGCTGCAGATCACTCATATACATCAAGGTTTCTCTTTTCTGTTGTTATCTATTTTTATGTTTCTTTCCTGCAGTAATAAAAGGTAAGTGCATTCACACTCATAACTATACATGAATATTTCTTCTACACTACAAACCAGTACAATATTGAGATTAATACTACTTTTGGAAAACTATAGGTTTGAATCCTGGTGTACCCACTTTAGCTCTGTGATATTGTTCAAGAACATACTGTATAAGATTATTCCCAGTATTATATTTAACTAAAGGCCTGGTGCACACCCTCTCCAATCTGGGACCCCTTGGGGGATGTTTGACTGTGGTTTAGGCCTGATCCCAGCAGTTAGACATCCCTCTTACAATCCGGGACTGCTGGCTCCTAACCACCCACCTGCCTGCCTGCCTGATTGCCCCTAACCACTCTGCCTGCCAGCTTAATCACCCCGAACTGCTCCCCTGCCGGCCTGATTGACACCTAACTGCTCCCCTGCCAGCATGATCATCCCCAACTGCCCTTCCCTGTCAGCCCAATCGTCCCCAACTGCCTTCCCCTGTGGGGCTGAGGGGACTGGGGGACTAAGGCTGGATGAGGCGGGGCTGAGGGGACTGGGCGCTGCCATCTTGTGGCTGTGGGCACTGCCATTTTGTGAGGGCATGACAGTCAATTAGCATATTCCCTCTTTATTAAATAGGATGTGACAATGTATTTAAAAGTTGACCCATTCATATGAACACAGTGCCCAATAAAGGTTATTGAAAGTTAGGATTTTTTTTTCTTGATTCCCTCTGTATCTAATTTCACAATAATCAACTGCTCTACCTCCTTAGAATATCTCTTTACTTAGTCCTTGGCTTAGGGCAGCGGTTCTCAACCTGTGGGTCACGACCCCTTTGGCGGTTGAATGACCCTTTCACAGGGGTCGCCTAAGACCATCCCGCATATCAGATATTTACATTACGATTCATAACAGTAGCAACATTACAGTTATGAAGTAGCCATGAAAATAATTTTATGGTTGGGGTCACAACATGAGGAACTGTATTTAAAGGACCAGAAGGTTGAGAACCACTGACTTAGGGGCTCTTTATAATCATGCCTCAATTGCTAAAACCTTCTAACTTGTCTCCTTCCTGCTGCAAGAATGTTCTTTTTGTTTTTTTTTAATTTTTAAAAAATATATTTTTATAGATTTCAGAGAGGAAGGGAGAGGGACAGAAACATCAATGATGAGAGAGAATCATTGATTGGCTGCCTCCTGCACACCCCACACTGGGGATCAGAGCCCACAACCTGGGCAGGTGCCCTGATCGGTAATCCAACTGTAACCTCCTGGTTCATAGGTTGGTGCTCAACTACTGAGCCGCACGGGCCAGGCTAAGGAATGTTCTTCTTAAAATGTATATTTGATGTCCAGTGAAGATATGACAGATAGGACATGATACGAAGACATCAAAATTCACTCTGATACCCTCTTCTTTCTCAGACACTTGGAATCTTACCTAATAATAGACAAACGTGTAAATTGACTGTCCCTCTGCTACGCTCACCAGCCAATCAGGAGAGTATGCAAATTAACCCCAAAAAAGATGGCGGTTAATTTGCATACGTAGGTGCAAAGTGGCAGAGCAAAGACTAAAGGCTCTGGCTGAAGCAGCAACCGGCCGGAGGGAAGGCCTGGGTCCCAGGTGCTGGAGGAAAACCGGTGCCAACAGCCAGGGGAAGAGAAGGCCTATTGCACGAATCTCTTTGTGCAACGGGCCTCTAGTTGTTATATAAAATATGATTGAGAAAACCAAAGAGGCAAAGCTCATCTCAAAATAAATAAATAACATAAAAATGTAAAAAACTTCAAGGGTTATAAAATAGACAAGCAATGCAAAGCTTGGTTTTCAGATTAGAAACTGGCAGTGGGTTCGAGGCTGTTGTTGAAGGTCATGCTTAGGAGAGGCTTTGTGGCCTTCATAGGAGGTCGTGTTAACGATACTGATCCTTCTTTACAAATGAGTGTTAAATAAATCTGTTGACTAGCGTCTTATTAGTTGTTTGGATATCTTCAGTGCAAGCACAGTGCAGGGGGCTCCAAACACTACTATAAGACTTGGCTCTATATTGAAATTGGTCATGTGAGATGAAGACAAACAAGATATCCTAAGAAGTCCTCCCACTTTAACAACACTGAGAAGTTCTGGTTATTGCATAACAAATAGACTTCAAGACACATAACTCTCTCTCTATATCTCTATCTCTATTATCTCTATCTCTATCTCTATCTCTATCTCTATCTCTATCTCTATCTCCCTCCCTCCCTCCTTCTCTCCTTCCCTCCCTCTCTCTCATACACACACATACATGCTGACACACTTACACACATTGAAAGCCCAGAAATGAAATAGAAACATGCAGGTGAAAATAATGGGTGTACTAAAATTATTCTGGAGGTGATGTTCTGCTTGCTTTGTAGTGTATAAACAGCTACACAACCTATAATCTTAGTTTTACTGGCCACACCACGAAAAAGGTAGAGATCAAGGCTTACTTATACCTTCCTAAAATAGACAGTGAGATTTGAGTCTGACATAAAAAGCTGGAACACTTAAAGTTTTGAAAATTCAGTGAATAAATGAGCCAGAGAAGAATTAACCACTGACAAAGAAATTGTAACTATTCTTGTCAATTTTGGTGTAGGCGTTGCAGGAGGAAAAGGTCTACCTTAAGAATTAATAAACACAAACCTAACTTCAAACAGGTTTGTGGTATGAAGTTACATTGCATAAATAGCCCAAGAAATTCAAAGCTGAAAAACTCTTTCCAACATTTTAGAAGCAAACTCTTGGAAGAATATGTCAACAAGTTAGATCTTACAGACTTCATATAGATCAGTGGTTCCCAACCTTTGTCTGGCCATGACCCCCGTAAGCATCTCTCAAATCCTGATCCCCGCCTCGTGACATATAATTCTTATTATTTAAAAAGTGAGTTTCTATTCACATGGAGGAAGCCTAAAAGGCCATTAACTTGGTCTAAACAAGCTTCCAAGGAACATGGCATCCATGAAAGAGAAAAATAAAAGAACAGAAGGACAGCTGAAGTACCAAAGAAGACATCACTAAGAAATTGTTAAAAAAAAATAATAGTATGAAGTGATATAAAAAAAACAGAAAATAAAGTTTCAAAACATATAATAGAGAACTGAAATGCATAAATATGTCACAATATTATTTATATACTGTATATGAGACCCCTCATATACAGTATATAAAAAATTCACTGTTAATAACTCATTCTCAAATTGCCCCCTTTAAAAATTAAATTGCCCCCCTATGGGGCATGTGCCCCATATTGCAAACCACTGATATAGATGGATTTCCAAAGAACATAAGCCTGAAATCCTCCACAAGCCAATACATGCAAGTTTTGGCAGAGACAAATAACAGAATTAAAATATTAAGATTTTTTTGTAGTAATTAGATACACTATAAACAGTAGGCTAAAATATTATTTAATGTGCATACAGAAGGAAAAAAGCATACAGGTGAAAAATACAGATAGGTTCAGTTAAGAGATTTAAAAAATTCTCAAATAGAATTTTCAGATGTAATTAAAAACCAAAAACCTGGTGGATGAGTTAATTAGCAGACTAGTCATTGCTAAAATGTGAATTAGTGAATTTGAAGAATAGAAGATAAAATGCTACATGTAAACAAAGACATTGAAAACATGGAAGAAAGGTTAACAGACATGGAGGACAAAGTCAAACAGTATAAATGAGTCTAATTGGGTTAGCAAACAAAAGGAGAACATCTCAAGTAATTATTAATAGGAAAGGATTTATCATTTTATTATTTTATTTTTATCTTCTCATTCTTTTTTTTAAAATCCTCACCCAAGGATATGTTTATTGATGAGAGAGAGAGAGAGAGAGAGAGAGAGAGAGAGAGAGAGAGAAACATCCATGTAAGAAACATTGATCAGTTGCCTCCCACAGGGCCCTGACCCCTGACCTGGGGAGGAAACCAGCAACCTGTTGGTGTACAGGATGATGCTCCAATCAACGGAGCCACTGGGTTAGGGCTCTTGTTGTTCTTTTGTCCCTCTTTTTCACTCTTGCTAACTTCCTTTTGCGCTTCATTCCTCTTTTGTATTGTAATGATTTATATCCTTTCTCTTTTTCTTTTGCTAACCTTGATAGATATGTATAAGCAATGGAACATTATTCAGACAAGAAAAGAAGCAAGTCCTGCTATTTGTGACGACACCAATGGCCCTTGAGGGCATTATGCTAAGTAAAATAAGTTAAACAGAGAAAGACACTTGCCACATAACTCTCTCCTAGTGTGGAAAGTCAATTTATGGGTTGAGTCACCGCACTGGTTTATGTCTCTAAAGCTGGGTATATTCACAAAGAAATCTATTCCAATCCCTATAAGAATCCCAATGACATTTTTCACATAAATAAAAAAAAATTCTTTATGGAACTCCAAAAGAACCCTATTAGCGAAAACTAAAAGAAGTGGGGAGCAGTTATATTCTAGTTGGTAAATTATAGAAAGATTAAAGAGGAATGAAAAAAAAAAAACAACCCAGCAACTGTGTAAGAACTTTGCTGATTTAAAACAACCTTAAAATTAGCATTAGTTTTTCACACTTCCCTCACACATGCAAGAAAAATTCCCCAATAATAATGGTGCGTAGAGCAGTTATTCATTTATACACTCACTCACTCATTCGCACTACAAATACCCACTGAGTAGGTATTCTGTGCCGGGTACCAGGCTGGGTAGGGCTGGAGGTCACACAGATGAGAAAGACACAATATTTGTCTCAAAGAGTTCATTGACAAGGGTGGCAACATCCGAAGAGAAAATCAGCCCGTTATTTTGTATTATGATTGTAGTTCTGAGTGAGATAGATATAACTGAGAGAAGCAGTTGGGCTGCTAGTCTAACAACCCAAAACAAAAACAAAAACAAAAAGCAAACAAAAAAACATCACAGCAACAGCACCAATAGTAATAACTAGATTCATTGAGCAGATATTTAAAATGAAGTATTATCTAAGTGTTTTATAGTTAATCCAAACAACACACTATAAAGCGAATGCAATTTTCTTTACTTCACAGATGGGGAGAGTAGTAATAGTCAAGACTGCTTGGTTTTGATAAGGTTTGGGGGGAGGGTGGCACATCTATCTATTATCTATCTACCTACCTATCCCCGCTCCCCATCTATCATCTAGCTGTTATTTATCTCTCTATATATATCTATCCACTCATGGGCTAGTTGCAAATGCATAAATGACATAGCCAATTGTATGTTTTGTTTAGTACAATATTCCAGAGTCTGTTTTATTCAAGAGCATGTAATTTAACTGCCTGCTCTTTATTGGCTCCTGCAATGCCATCCTCCTAAGATCGTGAATGCAATAGTGCCCCTGAGTCACAGGCTCACAGCCAGCACACAGCCCTGTCCCACTTCTAAAGGATGAGCGTGGTATGTTCCCTTGGTAGATAAGCAACTATTGAAAAATCAAATGCTGCATGTCAGACAAATTGCCTCTGTGTAGCACTCTGCTGGATGAATTAATTGCCTTTTGTGTGGTTCTGTATGAGCTGCCAGTCCTTAGTGGCATATTATTGGGAAGAGAGAGAATAATGATGGTTTCATAAACCCTTTAGGAAAAGTTTCTGCTTATTGCTTAACTCGAACATCTAAAAGTAAGTCTTGTTTGCTTCAAACAGAGGAAAATAGAGTATTTTTAGGTAGAAACAAATATGAATACTACTATTGCAATCATTGTTTTCCTATCTTTTCTACAATAGGTGTTTTTCTCTAGAGTACTGTGAAGTTCTTTCTCCTAAGAAATATAAAAAGTTTGAAAAGTATTTATTAATTTTATCTCTTCCAGTCATAAAATTGATTGTTCAATTCTTTAAAAAAATATCACAATAAAATGGTTATTATAATTTTGTATTTCAAAATAATGTAAACAATTAAAAACGACTGCATAATCCAATGAAATTACAATTTAAAATTATGTAAATTACTTTCCTGGTAGTTATTTATGGTAAGTAGTTATAAGATTTGAGGGATGAGAGTTTCATCATAAATACATCTGCATGATATAGAAGAAATCAGCATGGCTGGCGTGGCTCAGTGGTTGAGCGTCTACCTATGAACCAAAAGGTCATGGTTTGATTCCTGGTCAGGGCACATGCCTGGGTTGCAGGCTCAATTCCCAGTGGAGGGCATATAGGAGGCAGCCGATCAATGATTCTCTCTCATCATTGATGTTTCTATCCCTCTCTCCTCCCTTTCTCTCTGAAATCAATTAAAATATATTTTTTTTAAAAAGAAGAAATCAAAGTATACAAAGTTGATGATTCTGCATTTTTTTAATATATTTTATTGATTTTTTACAGAGAGGAAGGGAGAGAGATAGAGAGCCAGAAACATCGATGAGAGAGAAACATCGATCAGCTGCCTCCCGCACATCTCCCACTGGGGATGTGTCCGCAACCCAGGTACATGCCCCTGACCGGAACCGAACCCGGGACCCTCCAGTCCGCAGGCCGACGCTCTATCCACCGAGCCAAACCGGTTTTGGCTGATTCTGCATTTTTAACATAAAAGATTACTTCTTAATTTATTACACTGATAGAATGTTAACTGAGCAATATAAATGTATCTCATTTTTAAAGTATCTTGAAGAAAACAGTTAAATATTAGTATTTAACAGCACTTTGTATTTTTTACAATTTGACCAAAATTTATTGTAAAAGAAACCATCGAGAGGATAAAGGGGGTCAGATATATGGTGATGGAAGGACTAAACTTGGGGTGGTGAGCACACAGCGCAAAATACAGATAATGCACTATAACATTGTACGCGTTAAACTTATATGATTTTATTAATCAATGTCACCCCAATAAAAGGAATAAAAATAAAAATAGCAGAAATCATTGTATAGGCATATTTTTACAGTAGGCTTACACTGACAAACTCACTAAAAATAATTAAAACTGTTGAAGCATCTCATTGCAAAATTTGTGGTATTTCTATATAAATATGGATTTGTTTTCTAGTACTCCTTGGTCTCATTCTTTACAAGTGAAAAACCATTCATCATAACGACTGGGAAGGAAGTGAATTTTTAATATGAAACTTTTGAGTGGTAATTTTCTATATATTATAAACTGTTGAGAACAATAGCTAATGATTTATCTCCAGACCTCGAGTTCACCATCACATTCACCTCCTAAATAAATGTGATGGTGAACTCATTTCTGTGGGATGAATTTCTCCTACCATGTTTCAAAACTGTGACTTTCCCCCCCCCCCTATCTATCTATCTATCTACACACTAGTGTGTGTGTGTGTGTGTGTGTGTGTGTGTG
>NW_005871141.1:3157311-3209162 GCF_000147115.1 Myotis lucifugus | reverse complement strand
TGTGTGTGTGTGTGTGTGTGTGTGTATGCTTCCCCTTCTGTGCCACATAAGAACACAGCAGTAATCTACATCATCATTTACAAAATGTATATAGTGTATCAGGTGTTTAAGAGGCCATTGGTGACATACACTAAAGTCGGTTGGTTTCACTGACATAAAGTGGTTCACTAAGGTAAAATGTTTCATTTGGGTTTAGTGACCTATTTCTCGAACAATCCTTGATCTCATATTTAGAATCAGGGCTCTCTGAGTCCTCACCTCCCAGTAACCTTTGTTTAATGATTCCCCGGTCTTATCTACTCATAAACACACCTTCAGATTATCTTCTGACTTATCTGCCCTTCTCAAGGAAGACAATAAAGCATGCACAGTGGCTTGCCAGGGCTATAAAGAGAATCTAAATCTTCTAAACAAATGGTTACAATCCCATTGTCTTATCTACTGATTGGTGCCAGAGCCCGTGTCATTGAGTGCTGTTAAACTCGGGGTGCCTCAGCGTCACAGATAAGCTGTAGAGAGTGGAGACACTTTTATTTGTTATGGGCAGTAAAACCAGCATCTCCGCAGACGATCTGACAAGGAGGCAGCTGATGATGCAGAGCCAGTCAAGCAGAACACAAAGCGAAATAGGTCTGAAGGGCAACGAACTGGAGGCAAATGCAGTATAAAAACCTACGTAGTAAAATTATATGGCAATGGAGGAAAAGTGGAGGAAAGGAACAAAGGCTAACAGGGATCCTGCTATGGGAAGTTTCCATAATAAACATAAATCCTCCATTCAAAACGTTCTGTAATGTCAGTTCAATACCTTGTTAAAGAAAACAAAAGCTTTTAATTCCTCAAGTCTGATCCCGCCTATGTATGTGGTTGCACATTCAATTTTGATGAGTTGAACATGTAAGTAAACTCTGAATTTTCCTGAATAAAATATTTGATTCTATTATTTTATTTTTTATTATGTTTTTATTGATTTCAGAGAGGAAGGGGGAGGGAGAAAGATAGAAACATCAATGATGAGAGAGAATCATTGATCAGCTGCCTCCTACACGCCCCACACTGGGTATCCCACCCACAACCTGGGTAAACGCCCTGACTAGGAATTGAACCATGACCTTCTGGTTCATAAATCAAAGCTCAACCACTGAGCCATGCAGGCTGGCCAGGACAGCAAATATTTTAATTAAGATGAAGTTTTTGTGGAAATGTTGTGCTTCTCTTTGATAATGCATTACTGGTTTTGTTATTTTTTTTCCTTGTTTTGGAAATGCTTGAATAAATGTGCAGTTACATAAATTATATATTTCATATATTATGTAAAAATAGTTATTACATACAGTGTACTGGAGAAAATATGATGCCTTTTAAAAATTTGTCTTCTATGTGAATTGTTTTCATAGGGAGTAAGAAAAGCCAGAAATGGTTTTGAACTGGCATATTCCACCCCATGAATGTAACAACGGTGATTATTTCTTCAGACTAGTATTCAGATCACCTGGTTGCTTATCTAACCAGACTTTGCAGCCTCTTTAATTCCCATTACCACACCATATTCTTTACGGAGTCCGTGCTTCAGACACACCGAGCTGCTCAAACATATCATCCATTGTAGAGCCTCCAGGATTTTATCCATGCTTTTTTTCAATTGGGCACATCATTCCAAGTATGAAAAACTTACTTTTGATTTAAATCCCAAATAAAAAATCCCAGCTAATATGTGTGTGTGCTCTGGGGGTTTTCTGTGATGGGGTGATAGGTATGCAGTGCGTGCGGGCGCGCACACACACACACTTGACTATAATTGACTATGTGGTAAGCAAAGAGCAAAATAAATCCAATGTGTTTCAAAGAGTGAATGTCTGGTAGACAATATTTTCTGAACATACTGCAAAAAACCAGCACATCACTATCCAAGCAAAGGGCATTTTCCAATAAAAATTTTACATTGTCTGCTAAATACATATTTCTCCATCTTTCTCTTTGCACGCAGTTTGCCCTCACTAAGCTTTTCTCTCAACCATGCCTTCTGATTATACCCCTGCCCCTTTTCCATGTGGGTGCTCAGGACTGCTGCCTGGCACCCCTCCCAGGGAGGGCAATGCCCTTGGCATCTGGTGAATCTGATTCTCTGTTTTATCTCAGGTGGAATGAGAAGTAAAGGAAGAGGAGGGAGGAGGGAAAGGGAAGGAGGAAGAGGAGTAGTAGGGAGGATGAGGAGGGAGTATGAGGACTTTTCCATTACCCTTATTTATGTAGGCTGCTTACACAAGTTGCTTTTGTTTCTTTCTCTTTTAAAGAGCTTGTTTTATTGGCAAAAAATTCCACATCTCTTAGGAAGGAGGAGGGAGATTTGTCGCCTTGCAGCTTTCTCTCTGACTTGCATAAAGGAGAGCCTTTCAGATTGCTCTGGGGGTTTCTGTGGTGGGGTGATAGGTATGCGGTTTGGGAAGCATTCCCACAGAGAACCTGAGGAGGATATCAAGAGGGCGCATCTAACTGCAAATCAACTGCCTAATTCCTGGAATGGCGGAATAATTGGCTGGGGATTTTATCTGCTCTTGTGGCTGATGCCAATAAGAGTGTGTTTATTAACAGTTTATTTACAGAACAGAGATTGATTTCGCTAGGGCTGCATAGCCAGTGACTACAAAGAGGAAGTAAATGATTTTTTTCAGAGCTTTCAGGAATCCACTATTGCAGTGGAGTCCGTACCTATTGAAAGTGAATATCGGTATGTAGTTAGGAAAGTGATGAATACTGCAATAAAGAATACGAAGTTAAATCTACCTGAAAAACAAACTATTATAGGTTTTGACTCACATACGAACAACACAATCTACACTATCTCAAGTTAAAGGGAGGAGGGCACAGATCAAATAGAGTAAACCACCTCATTATGCAGGTGATGTTGAGGATAATTACAATGGGATTGGGCAGTGGTACAAAAGTAAGAGTTGGTTTCATATTCCTTAATTAGTGAGAATGATATTAGTGAAAATGAAAGGGGAAAATTAGGAGAAAACACTATGTGAGTTTATAATCTATACTATCTGAATGAAGCCAAAACAAGTGACAGAATCAGGAGGCAAAGATACACGATTTTAATTGTCTGATTAGTCTTATTCAAGTGTATATCTGAAGCTCATTGCAGGAAATGAAATCTACATTTAAACACATTAGAATATAAGTAAATCATTTTATCACCTGTAACTCTATACTTTCAAAATATAAGTTATTACCTGATTTTAAAAACAAAGTAAAAATATGTATAACCTTATATTTGGTGAGTATTCCAAATACTGGAGGCAGTAGAATGAATGTATATAAAATGTACATAAAAACAAATGGCAGGTAATGACAGGTAGTATATAAAAACATGGCTGTGATTGTCTAGGCCAGGGGTGGGCAAACTTTTTGACTCGAGGGCCACAATGGGTTCTTAAACTGGACCGGAGGGCCGGAACAAAAGCATGGATGGAGTGTTTGTGTGAACTAATATAAATTCAAAGTAAACGTCATTACATAAAAGGGTAAGGTCTTTTTTTTTTTAGTTTTATTCATTTCAAACGGGCCGGATCCGGCCCGCGGGCCGTAGTTTGCCCACGGCTGGTCTAGGCACTATTATTTTCTCCCGTGAGCAAATTTATACTCATCCTGGGAAATATGGAATAGAAGGCTATCCAAAAGTATTGATCATTTGTTTGGCCTGAATTTTATTTTATTGTTAAAATGAATTGTTGATCTCTATGGTTCCTTTCAATTCAATTTATATGGTATTCAAAGGTAATTGTGGCATAAGATTTTGATTATGTCAGGAAATTACTAAAAAAAGGGAATATTGTTTTAGCAATTTAAAAGTTATGAAGGCATGTTTTAGGGCTGATCAAATAATCAAATCGATATGCCCTCCCCGGGAGAACTGGCCTTTATCATTTCACAAATGACATTCCTTTCTCTTACACCACATTCCATTTGCTAAGACCAGTAACTTTTCCCTCTGGACTTGCCCAGGATCTGGACCCGCCCAGAGAATTCCTGGCTGAAAAAGCCCACCTAGAGACCTTTAAAACCTCCGACTCCCTGTCCCTGGGTGCTGGCGCCATTTTGGGACTCAGCCCATCTGGTCTCCAGATGATCTAATAAATTTATAATTCTTTACCACTTTCAGCCTCAAGCGTTCCTCCTTTGGTGATCCTAACAGTATTATTCATATTTGCTTCTTGGTGTTTACTATAATTCAATAAATGGTCAAATTATAATTATTAAATCTGTTATTTTTATTGATATCAGAGAGGAAGGGAGAGGGAGAGAGAAATAGAAACATCAGTGATGAGAGAGAATCATTGATCTGCTGCCTCCTGCATGCCCCACACAGGGGATCGAGCCCACAACCCAGGCATGTGCCCTTGACCGGAATCAAACCAGGGACCCTTCAGTCCGCAGGCTGATGCACCATCCACTGAGCACTGAGCCAAACCAGCGAGGGCAAATCTCTGTTCTTGACAAGCAAGCTACTATGGATAATGTATAATACCTGGAGTTAAATTTGGTAGAAATGGCAAGTCAAGCTTGACAGCTTAAAGGAGGTTAAACACCGTGTTTGAGTAGCTGATTTCTTGGCTTTTCTTATTATTTCTTAGAATTCCAGTCATCTGCACGGGTCTGTTGCATCTAGAATTGAGCTTTGCTGCATTAAAGGGTTGAGATGGAAATCCTTGTTAGAAGGATAAATGGTGCAGTCATATTATTTGCTGTGAAGACAAAGCTAATGAGTGTGTGCCAACAGGAATGCTTGAGAAAGGGTATTTTTAACGGCTGCTGTTGCTTTGAACTAGCCTTCTTCCCTCAATGCCCTAAGGAGTAACAGCATTTGACATGGGATCCTCCCAGGATCTATTAGAGCGAGGACTTATATGGAACGTTTATAACCCCTGGACCTTCTCTTCCCACTTCTGAAATTCTAAGCCAGTAGAACAGAAATTGTGGATGTTAAAGGAATAAAGGGTGTGTGTGATTACTCATGTGTTTAGGAAGGAGATAAATGATATCTTTTTGTTGTTGTTGTTGTTAATCCTTACCGGAGGATATTTTTCACATTGATTTTTAGAGAGAGTAGAAGGGAAGAAAGGGACAGAGAAACATTGATGTGAGAGAGACATGTCGATTGGTTGTCTTCCACACATGCCCCAACCAGGGCTGGGGACCAAGCCTGCAACTAAGGTACTTGCTCTTGACTGGAATTGAACCGGGGACCCTTCAGTCCGCGTGCTGATGCTCTATCCACTGAGCCAAACCGGCTAGGGCTAATATCTTGAATAAGGAATGAAACTGCTTAATAAATAGTTTATACCAGAAGAAGTGGACACTATTGCTAATTATACTCAACAGACCTGAGAGTTTTCTGGCCATAAATTTGACATAGAATGGTAAAAGTAATCAGGAAGCTGTTTAGAAGCCATTAGTGGAGATTACGATTATGCCAGGCATAGTAGTTAGTGACATAACAACTCTGCACTTTTCTGTGTTGCTTGGAAAATCGGATTCCTATCCATCTGTTGAAGGCATAGTACCACCTGGTCAAAAGTGGTAGACTCGAAACGACTTCTTTCAATCTGATGGCATCTGCTTAAGTTTACGGGGAATTAAACTGTCAGGGACGGTTACTCTTGCCTGAAACCCTGTTCTTTCTTTGCAGTGCCTATCGTATTTAACAATTCAAACAAAATGTTCCTTCATTAGTAAATTATGTGGATATTTATACTAAAAAATCAAAGCTGTTTCTAATTCCAATATTTTCCAGAATTCAGTTTTAGGATAAAATGATGCCAAATTGATAGAGGAAAGAGTATACATAAATATATATATATTATTTGTCTCTTAAAAATGTTCACATGAACTTTTGGAACTTTCAAAACTCACTGGAAAAGATTAAAAATAAGAGTTTTGTGGAGGTGGGGGGAGGGATTGAATAAAAAAGAAAAAAAGAGAAATGGATGTGGACATGGACAGCAGCATGGTGATAGCATGGAGGGGGGCAGGGGTGGAGGAGGGGATAGAGGGGAGAAATGGTGATGGAAGGAGACCTGACTTGGGGTAGTGAACACACAATGCAGTGTACACTGATGTGTGGTGGAGTTGTGCACCTGAAAGTTGTATAATTGTGTTAACCAACGTCACCCCCCAAACCAAAAGCAACAAAAAAATAAAAATTAAAAAAATTAACCTTTTTGTTTTTTAATTGAAATAATATGTTGAGAAAATAAATGCTCTTTCTCCACACGACACAACTTGGCAAAGTACTAAGTAAGCAACTACTAGTAGAGATGTCTGGGATGGGGTCGCTTTCTCTGTTTTCCATTCTTTTGTTTTAGGAATTAATTTTTCCTAAAATAATTGTTTTTCAGGACCAATATATCACTAATTGATCAATTGTTGTGTTTCATTTACTTATTTTAACTAAAGAATGAACTGCATTTTGCTTGCTTTTTGCTATTTGTTGGTGTATTTCTCCATCAGGAGGAAGTCTGTCAGGTAAGAGTGGGTGTGACTGGGGAGTGGAGACCAGAGTACTGAAGGTCTGACTGTGAGGGAGAAGTGGTTGCCCCTCCTCTCCTACCTGGGCCGTCTCCTTCCAGGCCAGCTAGTCAATCTGCAGCTCTCGCCTCAACTCTCACTCCCTGGGGTCACCGTTCCTTCGCCTCCCCGCTGGCACCAACTTCTCTGGTGTAGCTTCACAACACCCCCCAACTCTCCTCCAGAGCACGTGCCACTTAGGTAATATTTGCATTTAATATTTGCATTTAGGTCATAGCTCTACAAGGCAGAAGTCCAATCCGATACTACTTGCTATTGTTTTCTTAGTGTCTACCACAGACATGGCAGCTGGTAGGTATTCAAATATTTGTTAATTTAATGAATGACTAAGAAAATAAAGTTAAGATATAATTTGGAGAGGTATGAAATACTGCAGAGAATGGATGGCAAGACAGCAGATGCAGATTACTAAATAAAAAGAGAAGAAAAGGACATGGGCCTCAATGAGGAGAGATTATGGATTAATATCAAGTTTATCTATATATCTTACTTATACTTATGGTATTGATAGGGCTATATTATATTAGCTGTTATAAAGAATAGTAGGGACCCCGTGCACAAATTCATGCACCAGTGGGGTCCCTTGGCCTGGCCTGCGGGATCGGGCTGAAACTGGCTCTCCGACATCCCCTGAGGGGGTCCCAGGTTGTGAGAGGGCACAGGCCAGGCAGAGGGACCCCATGGGTGCATAATCAGGGTGGGGAAGGACACAGGAGGTTGGCCAGCCAGGGAGGGAACTGGGAGGGGTTCAGGATGTGTCTGGCCTATCTCGCTCAGTTCCGATCGGCTGGACCCCAGCAGCAACCTCACCTACCGGTTGGAGTGTCTGCCCCCAGCTGGTCAGTGCATGTCATAGCGAGCAGTTGAGTGGCCTTAGCATATTATGCTTTGATTGGTTGAATGGCTGACCTGACGACTGGACACTTAGCATATTAGGCTTTTATTATATAGGATATGTGCTATAATCTATAATAATAAAAGCTTAATATGCTAATTAGACTGGAAGTCCTTCCAGATGAAGCCGGGGCTACAAGGGAAGCCAGGGTCCCGGGTGCCTGAGGGAAGCCTGGGTCCCGGGTGCCAGAGGGAAGTGGGTGCCGGCAGCCGGGGGAAGGAAGGCCTACTCTTGCACAAATTTAGCGCATCAGCCTCTAGTATACATAGAAGTTACTAGTAAATTGCTTAATAAATTACATGTTGAGTATAACTAATACACGATGACTAATCCATTTTTAAAAGCTCATCTTTTTAAGATATGAGTGAACTGTCTTTTTAGATTTCTTAGGAAGATATAGCATTTATGCCAGCAACTTGGGCTTTCGAGTGAAGACTCTGTAAGACATATCTATTCCCAAATGATGTGCAAACAGTTATCTCTCAGTTTGGGAACTCAGTATAAGTGAGCACAGTTATTGGTTTTCAGGTAGAAATTGTAAATTGCTGTCTCAGAATAAATCATTCTAAGTAAGCTTAGCAATAGCACTGTGTTGTCACTGAGCAACAGGGAAATGCTGAGGTGTTGATGGCGGGGAGAACGACACCAGGTGTTAGACTGGTGGGGTCAGACCGGACCCTCAGTCCTTGGGTTCTGGTTAGGAAAGAATCCAGAGCCAAGACTCAAACTATAAGAGAAAGTTTCATTAGGAAGTCACAGAGGTAGAAGTGAGCCATACAGGAAATGGGCTCAGGAAACAGGTTACAGCAAAGTCAGGGGCCCTTGGAGCTTAGGAGAAAGGAAGGGAAAGGTAACGGGCCAGGTGGGAGGAGGAGGGGGAGGGAAAGGGCCCCAACATGCTCCCAGGAAGTAGAGCCCCCGGGGCCTCTATCCTAAGGGATTTCAAGGGCAAAGATTTAGGGGCAGTCCCAGGGGAAGAGCGCAATAGAATATTCATCAGCTTTCTGGGTGTGTCCTCTCAGGTCCTGGTCTCTGCTGCGTGGTCAGCACCAGGACAGGAGGTCACTAATCAATGCAGCTGGACCTGAGGTCAGCCAGGGCCTGGCTTGTCTGGTTTTGCTCCTTTTCTGGGCCTGGAGCCCACATTGAAGTCTAAATGTATTTGATGTGGGTGAGAACCTCATTGTCCTGGGGGCTTAGTGCTTGAGGGCTAGTCTCTGGTCCCTTGTTTGTTCCCCTGGTCTAACCCGAATGCCTAGCAACATGCCGGGGAGGGAAGGAAAGGTCAGGGGAGGGTCCGAACCACAGGACCAGAGCTCTGAAAGGTCAGACGGTCCAAATTGCAGGACCAGCAACATGCTAGGGGAGGAAGGGTCACCCTGGGACAAGGTCCTTGTTTTCCCAGTGATGCCTGCTGCTGAGCATCTGGGGCTTCCCAGGCTGGTGACCTCTGTGCCTCGTCCACTGTCCTTGCTCTGCTCATGTCTGTCTAATGCCTCCCACAAAAGCACGCTTTATATTTGTACTGTCATGTGCACACTTTAGTTCTCTCCTGGAACTGCTTTCCGCTCTGTTGTCTTAGAGGCAGACACATAATTTGTGCTATATTTCTACCTGTACAGCCACATTTCCTGTCTCTTATTTTTTAAGTGTTACATTTTAATAACAACAACAAAATCTTCAGGACAGAAGGAGAAAAAAAGGAAGCAAGAGGATATGGCTTGTGTTTAATTGAACGGGTGAAAATCATTTTAAATCTGTTTGTTCTCTGAATTACCCCAGTGCATAATGACAGCACTTGGAATTAATGTGCAGCCACGTGCCTTAACTGAGTGCTCACTGTAACTTAGCAACAGCTAAGTGTGGCTTCTTCAGCTTGCCGATTCCCACTGCTGGACTTGGAAGGCCCCCGAAAATTCAATTTACTCTAAATGTCTTAGGTTGGCGTTGAAATCTAAGTTCCTGTTCACCGAACGCTCTTTTGTGAATTTTGCCAGTTTGAATTCAGCAAGTGTTTTTCTCTTCACAGCAGGAGGTGTTGGCCATTTGGGGTGGAGAAGGGGGAGCAGAAAACCAGTTTTCTCTATCACTCTCCACTGTACCCATTCGTTTTAACATTCTGTTAGGAAAGGTGGAAGTGTGTCCGCTCACAAAGCTTAGAGTGTACTTTAATGCAGGAGAAGTTCATAATTCCACATAAAATAATTATGAAGAAAAGCCCTGTTACTGTGTCTCAGTAATAGAAACGCTGGCTTACAGGACTGTTAGGCCAATATTCGGTCCCCTGGCTCTTGACACACCTTTATTCCCAGATTCCCAAATATTTTGATTTTATGGGCGGGGCTCAGCTGGGGACCCACAAGACGGCCAATTTCTATTTTGACAAGTGGCTGTGATGTGAAAGAGCTGAACTCACAGCCTTTCTAAAAGCAAAACCTTTACACACAAAGGGGTGGCAATTAAATCCAAAATTTAATAAGTTCCTTTAAACGGGATACATTTATTTAAAAGTAAACCCCGTATTTGTGTCCTTGTTTTACTCCCAGTTGATCTGTGACTCCTAGTTGAGAAACGCTAAATTCAGAAGTCTTTTAGAGTTCTATACATAGATTTTAAGTCGCTCTCTAAAAGGCTGTAAGCTGCATATTTATAGTCTTCAGTAAAGTACCAAAAAGAAGACAAATTTTACTTTATAAATTTATTTACCTTGGTGTGCAGGCAGTTTCAATAGGGAGTCTGTGTTAACTTAGTTTATCACTGAGTTTCACCATGTAAGTAGGGTTTTTGCTTTGGAAGATTAAAAAACAAAATTCTTTTTTTTTATTTTTTAGATTTGACTGATTTCTTTTTAAAAAATTCTTTATTGTTGAAAGCATCACACATGTCCCCTGTGCCCCCCATTGTCCTCGCCAATAATTCTTGAGAAATTATTATGAAAATAATTTTTGACTCCAGAAAAATATGAATTAAACTGAAATTTCCATCTTTTATAGCAGGCAAAGCTTTAGGTCTTTTTTTGGACTTATAAGACTGAAAGTAAATGCGATGTACCATTTGATTGACCCAATTTATTTTGCATCTTTGAAAATCAGTTCAGGGTACACTGGGAGCTGTATCTTTCTTTCTGTGAAAATAAGAAATTCCCACAGGTAAAGGCTTTTTAGTTCAGTCACAATTTGCCTGTGTATGTGTAGTCTATTTTTGAAATGACTATATCATAAAACCCAGAATTTTACTATTTGAACATTTATCTTGCATCCATATCTCTTATTATCAAGATCTCTCCCACAAAGTAAAATATTATATCCTTTACAAACTGATTAAACAACTTAAAGAAAAGCTGCCAAAGTCTTTTTTTTTCATAACAAACGGAGGCAAATAAATTTAATCTGGTTAGTCCCCCACATTTTCTTGAGCCTCTGTTTTAATTCATTTCAAAACATAGCAAAGAGAGGTAACAGGGAAAAAAGGTAAGACAGACATCAATGTGATGACTAGTGAGGTGGTGTTACGTGAGGTGATGCTACATACAGTAAGAGAAATCTCACTGATAGGGTAGCAAAAAATAGTTTAAAAATGACAAAAGTGTGAGAAAGTAGAAAGCATGCAAAAGTATTATCTGTTCACTATGTAAGAAATTAGAAATGAACAATGAAAGGGAACACCAAAATATTCCTTTCCTTTGGAAAACATCAACAACTTGATCAACCAACCAACAAACAACAATTATGAAACCCAACAAAGAAAATGGAGTCTTCTGAAACAATAGGGGATGATGGGAATGGGAATTATTTAGGAATCAACACAATAAAATCTCTGCAAAGGAAACAATGTGGGATGTTTCCTTAAGGAAAAATTTATGAAGGGAAAAGAGCACCAGTGAAGTAGGCAACCAACTAAGAAGCTAAGAAAAGAAGCAAAGAACTGTAGCAAGCCCTACAAAGTAGAAAGGTTTAATTTAAAGTAGATATAAATTTTGAAAAGAGCAATAAAATAGAAAAAATGGGAAAAAGTGATGCTAGAGATAAAAGAAAATACATAAACATTATGCATGAGAAAGAGAGTAGGACTCATGTAGGGCACAAGTGCTCAGCAACCAACACGCACCAGTACTGCATATACGCTCCCCTGCGCCCACCTGGCTTATGGCCAATGGGACTCCACCCAAGAACGGATGGACTTCAATTCGCTCGGAGGCTGAGCCACACCCGCTGCACCTGGACCGGGAGCTCCGGCCCCTGGCCTGCTTTTGCTCTCCTGGAACCCCAGCTGCACCTTTCCCCGGACTGGCCTGAGGGGCAGGGGACTGGGGACCCTGAGACCCCGAAGCTTCCCTGGTGACCCGCTGAGGGCCCCCTTCCTGCCGCAGGGAGGCCCCCTATCTCTCAATAAGCTTTGCTTCCATTGTCTCTGTCCGTGAACTCCTTCTTGGATTTTGCAAGACACTCAACTCAGACCCAAACAGAAATGTTATTATTGTTTTCATGACAGACCCGGATAAGTGGAAAAAGCACCATATAGTCTTGTTGTATATATAGTATATATGTTTTTTTTCCTGTTTAATAAGTAAATAGGTGCCATTCTTTGAGTTAATTTCTTGCCTTCACTTTTATTCATTCACTATGAGGGCTTAAACTTTTTAAACAGGGGGCCAGTTCACTGTCCCTCAGACCGTTGGAGGGGCGGACTATAGTTAAAAAAACAACTATGAACAAATTCCTATGCACACTGCACATATCTTATTTTGAAGTAAAAAAACAAAATGGGAACAATATTTGTATTTGCATGTGGCCCGCGGGCCGTAGTTTGAGGACCCCTGCTCTGCTCCCTGCAAAATATCAATCTCTTATATTGGAGAAGCAAGCATGGAATGTTTTCCCCTTGAAGGGTTCAGAGGCTGGTGTAAAAACACATATGCAAGCAGTCATATGTGCATCATGGTAAATGCTTGGAGGTGCTATGTAATTCCTGTGCTGCAGGCACCGAATTGGACACAAAGCAACTGTACCAAGTAAGATTACAGAGATTTTGACTACACACTGACACACATTATTAGAGAATATATTCTTAGCAAAGAAATCAGCATGTGGAAATCTTGCAAGTGTTAAAAGGCACATCGGGTTCAAGGAACTACAGGTGGTTATTTAGGATTAAATCGGGAAATAACATTTTAAAAAGTTAACTCGGCCCTAGCCACCTCGGTTCAGTGGATAGAGCGTCGGCCTGAGGACTCAAGAGAACTTTGAACAATAGTATAATGTGGCTCAGAGTGTGCAACATTGGAACAGGGTAGCAGTTTGAGGATTGTTACAATGGTTCAGGGACTAAATGACGATGTTTAAAATGAGACAGGGGCATTGGAAAGAGAAAGTAAGTACCAAGAAGCTAGAAATGGAGGGATTTGGGGACAGATCGGATATAAGAGATGAGCAAGAGAAATTGAGCTATACTGTGGTTATTCTTTGAGAATCTGAATACAGGAAAGAAAGCCAACATCTGAAGAAAAGATGTTTTCTATTTATTTCAGCAATATCACGTGTGAGCTATATTTTAAACATTCAGAAGCGACCTGTATGCACGTGCATGCCCTGTACACCTAAATATAACAAGAGGCTTTCTCCCCTCACGCCTCTTCCAAAAAAATTCCAAGAAAAGAACTACTTTGTATTTAAATCCTTATCAAATCTCTCTTATGGTTTTTTTTTACTCCAATTACTTTATTGGGAGCATCAAAGCAATGTTGAAAGATGACACATTAGCCTGGAACGACTTCAGTCAATACTCATTTGGAAAACGTATAGAGGTCACAAATAGAAACGTAAAAAGGGAAGCAAAGAAAATCAGCACCAATTAGTCATTATTCCTGGGAGTGTGACCTCACCTTTTAAGGCCTCCTGTCATTATGAGCAAATTGGTTAAATATTTTACTGAAGCAACAGAGAAAAGAGTTACGTAGCAGAGATCACACAGATATTCCGAGGGTCAGAAGAAAATGTTCTGTTATACAATGGCTTGCTTACTTGTGGCTTTGGGTAAAATTCATAGTGACAATGTAATACATGGATGCAATATTGGCCACGTCTCAGAGAACATGAATGCTCAAAAATATGATATTCCATTGACATCTGTGCTCAGTCCATGAAATTGAATTATTTAAAGTTTTTATTTTCCCTTCGGTTTCCTATTAGAACTCAAACATAGCTGCAAAGTCAGATAATAGGGCCAGAACCATACTTCCTAGCACTTTATAACCCCTTAACCAGAGTATTATATTCAAAGTCATATTTCCAGCTGCTTTAACCCCGATGTGCTAGAAAGATCCACTCTGGATTCAAAACACAATTGCCCTCTAGCCCAGCTGGCATGACTCAGTGGTCGAGCGTCGACCTAGGAACCAGGAGGTCACAGTTTGATTCCAGGTCAGGGCATATGCCTGGGTTGCAGTCTCCACCCCAGTCTGGGGCATGCAGGAGGCAGTCAATCAATGATTCTCTTATCACCGATGTTTCTATCTCTTTCTCCCTCTCTCTTCCTCTCTGAAGTCAATAAAAATATATTTAAAAAAACAATTATCCTGCAGCCACGATGTGGGGCCAACTGACACCATGGAAGAAAAAGCAGGGAGAGAAAGACACCTGATCCAGGAACAGTATTTTAAAACTTTCAGTCCATATCTTGGAGTCTACATAAGCCAACAAAACTCTTTTCTTATTTAAGCCATTTGAGTTCAGTGACTTTTATATGCAATCTAATTCAACTTCATCAATCATCTACATTCTTCCTTAAAGATAATCCCTTTCCTTTTCCCATTGTCAAGCTATTCTTAATTCCTCACATTAAGCACACCTCTCAACTGAGTTTGTGTGGGTATTGCTACAACTGTTCACTCTGCCCCTTCTCAGTCTGGGTTTAAGCTTCTTGTCATGACATTCAAGGCCTTTATAATCTAGTTCCACTTAAGTTTCCAGAGACATCCCAACCACTCTTTGTGATACTGACTATGCTCCAGCAATAGTCCTTAAGTACCGTTCATTCATACCTTTACATATGCTGGTCTCTGTGGGTTTATACACGTTTATGTGTGTTGACCTGTATCCGGTATAGCTCTCATCCACTTCTCTAACAAAACCCAACTCAAATCTCAGTTCCACTCGGAATCAGATTTTCCATGGTAGAGCAAACGATTCCCCTCACTGTGTCTCCATTGTACTTTTGAATATTTCACTACTAATTACTGATTATGGTCTTTCATCTACATCTATTTACTGCGGTACTAGATCCTTGATATAAGATACTACATTTTATTAATGTTTGTTTTTTGGACACTGGCATAGGACTTCACAGATATCTGTGTGTGGCAGACAGAATAAATGCTAGATGGAAGAATAAAAGGAGAGCAAAAGGGAGGGAGGGAAAAAAGAGGAAACATAAAATATCTCTCATGGAAGACAGGAAAATCTTAGCCCAGGGATAGTTTTTACAAATGAAGAGTACAACGAGCGCTAATCAGAGATGACTGCATGCCAAGGATGATTCGTGAAATACGGAAATATTCCTCCGCTAGGAATCACAGATAGAGTTCACTGTTTCATCTCCGACATGATAACTGGTAACATGTATCTTATTCATTTGAGCTTAATATAAAGAGATTTTAGTTTAATGTAAAGGCATAAGCATGAGGATAACCCTACTGTATTACTTTAAAAATAAAATGTCATCAAATAACATCTTCTTAGCAATGTACGAGGAAACACAGGTGCACAGATTTGCATCACATTCATGTAGATTCTCTCACAGAAGGAGGTGCCCTCCAATGATGATTAGGATAATTCATAGAAATCAGGCCACGTGTTTACAAAACATTTTGACATAGAAAAGCATCCATGCTCTTTCTAGGGTTTAAGTTATAAATATATATTTTCAACAGATTATGAAATATTTTTCAGAACTCAATACCCCTTTCTCATTGTAGTTACTGAATGTTTCTTAGATGATTTTAAGGTTGTTAGTTTTGATCTCAGGCCCTAAGGGGTTCACCAGTGTGATTTTCACAATATATGTGTCTACTTTGAAGGTAACTTTAAGGCTTTCAAAGGACAGTTGGATTGATTAGATTTATAGACACCCTAGGAGAGTAATTGGGGAATTGATCAGAGGTCTGACAGGAGCTGGTTGCTATTCAGTCTGGGAGCATCCTCCCTTCCGGGAAGTCAGAGCCCAGTGTGGCTGGACCTGCTATCCAGGGTAATACTTCATCTGCCAGAGTCACTAGTTGAAATTAAAAAGTACTATTCAGTTAAAACGAGTTCTTATAAAAATCAATTATAATAAAGCTCCAAACATGTCCTCCTCCAGTAATACTTATTTTGATAAATGGCATAATTTTCCAAAAAGTCAACCGAGCCAGAAAATAAAGTCATCCTGGACTTTCCCCTTTCATTCGCTTATCAGTCACCAAGTCCTCTTTCTACTTCCTAATTATGTATCTCTCTACTCTACTTTTATACTCAATTCTTCCATGTGTTTACTGTCACTCTGCTACATTCCTAGTTGGTCTGAGGGTTGGCGTTGTTAAGCTGATTAAGCTGATTAACATTCCTACAGTCACTCTTGTTCCCTGAAAACCTGTATTCTCCGTGTAACGTTCAGGCACCATCTAAATCTCAATAGGTCAAAAAAATCTCTACTTCCACACATTCCAAATGTGTGTCCCTCAAACTTTTTTGAAAAACAGTGTGTGATATATATTACACACACACACACACACACACACACACACACTAGAGGCCAGTGCACAAAATTCATGCACTGGGAGGGGGGCCCTCAGCCTGGCCTGCACCCTCTTGCAGTCTGGGACCCCTGGGGCCTAAGCCAGCAGTCAGACATCTCTCTGGCAGTCCGGGGCTCTTGCAGTCTAGGACCCCTCGCTACTTACCACCTGCCCGCAGCAGAGGCTCCCGTAACCGCTGCTGCACTCATCAGCCGTGAGCATGGCTTCTGGCTGAGTGGTGCTCCCCCTGTGGGAGCACACTGACCACCAGTGGCAGCTCCTGTCTTGAGTGTCTGCCCACTGATGGTTAGTGTGCGTTATAGTGACCGGTTGTTCTGGTGATCGTTCCGTTGTTCAGTAGATTTGCATATTAGGGTTTATTATATAGGATATATATCTATATATCTATGTATCTATCTTTATCTATATATCTATCTATCTATGAACATATTATTATATTATTTTACCTCTTTCAGTTGGATAAATAAAGAATTAAAGATTGGAAATACTTTCTCAAGATTTTAAAGCATTTTCTCATTATCTTCTGGAATCAATTTAGGCTATTAATAAGTCTTCTTTTCTTCTTTTTTTTTTGGGGGGGGGGAATTAGATCTATTTTGGTTTCCCCCCTAGATGCATTCAGGTATTTTTCTTATTAATTTCATCTATAAAATTCCCAAGCTAAACATTCTTGATTTTCTTCAATCTTTATGCTTCATTTGTGTAGACACAATATCCAAATAGGCCTCTTTCTTGACCCGAACTATGTATATGTGGACCTTACCATGGAGGTTGCTTTGTTGCAAAAGTACCAATCTTCATTTATTACCCCCTCACATGGGGGAGAGGCTTCTTGCTTTTCATTGCTGGGATGGTATGTGGCTTTCTATTGCGTGTAAGTTAGGACCCAATTTTATCTCACCATTTTGTTTTGATAGAGGACTTTTTTCCCTACCTATATGTGAAGCCTTTCATTTCATTCCTGTCAACAAGGCAAGAATTAAATCCTTGCTTACATTATAAAACACACACAACCACCTTTATTTTCACAATGCCAGTCTCTGTACTAGGCACTTAGAGATTCATCAGTGAATGTGATGTTGAAATAACATGCATACATATACTTAATCTGCACAACATGCCAATGTATCAAATATTATGTCCCAATTGCACATGAAAAAAATTGAATATCTAAATTTAAGTAAGTTTTTTAAAGGTCACAGGGCAGTAATGAAGCATGGGAATATAAACTCTAGTCATCTGATAGCAAAGACAGTGTTTCCTCTACTACACCAAGCTTCATTTTGATATTTGTAAAATGTCTGACACATATTATGGGCTGAGTGGATTTATGAAGTTGCTTTGAAAACTATCATAATATTATTTTTTTAAATGTTAAAAAAATTGACCTGGGTTCAAATCCAGGTGCTTTCAATCAATGAGTATAACTGGATATTTTGCAAAATTTTCTATCTCTGAGAGGCAGCTGGGGTCTTTTGATGGAAATAAACCATGTGTTTCTCTTATAAAAAGGTTTTTCAATCTGATTTTCAAGTTTTTGGTACTTCATTTGGGGGTGGGGAGAGCAGCAGTCAGCTGACAATCATATGTGTCTAATGGAGAGAGGGAAGGGTGGAGATTGGAAGTAACAGATTTTATCAACTTGTCTGTTAGATGACAGAAACCGTTCCTTTTCACTGGAAAGCACAACATTACTGCCTAGAAAACCAAGTTCAGTTTTAGAATAAATTAATCCCATACAGACAGCTACAGCTGTCAGAAAATATTGGAGCAGGAGAGGTTGACCTGAAAAACATTGGGACATTGTCAGCTGATGAAGGTAGATGAACATCCTAGATGATGACAAATACCACTTTGTGTGTAGTGTCTCCGCATCAGTTACATAATGCATCATTGCCATGCAAAGCAGATTGAGTAAAACAATGACATTACATATTTTTGCTTTACACATTAGTGATGGAAAATGAATTTGACGAGATGTTTTTTAACTCCATATTAATCTGACCACTCATTTCAATATGACAAAGTTCATAAATGTGAACAAATCCCTCAAGTTTAATACACTTAAAATATTGCAATTTTGATCCAAACGTATTCATAAAAGATAGCACACTCTAAATTACCTGGGCCCAAATTCTACTCTGGATTTAAATTAGGCAAATTCAAGCCTCACTAATTTGACCAAGATTCTATTAAATTATTTTTTTGGTACCAGCCAGAAAGAAATTACCTCTAAGCATGAGATTCACCAACAATGGGGTTTAAGCAGTGTGTTCTGTCTAAATTAAATGGAATTAACATTCTATACAGAGCCTTAGGGTCAAGTTTCTGCACTGGAAACATGAGAGAGAAACTGAGCCATATGACCTAATTTTTGAGGACCGGACAGAAATGTCCTCTGAAAAACCTAGTAAAAAAAGCAGAATGCCGAACTTAAGATAGGCACACCTCTTCTACGTATGTACATACTTGTGTACATTTTTGGATTTTCTTACTCAGCAAATGTGGTACTTTTATAATGTTACTATGCATTAAGATTATTGTAATTTTTTAAAATATATTTTTATTGACTTCAGAGAGGAAGGAAGAGGGAGAGAGAGATAGAAACACCCATGATGAGAGAGAATCATGGACCGGCTGCCTCCTGCAAGTCCCCCACTGGGGATCGAGCCCACAACCCGGGCATGTGCCCTTGACCGGAATCAAACCTGGGACATTTCAGTTTGCAGGCCAACGTTCTATCCACTGAGCCAAACCGGCTAGGGCAAGATTACTGTAATTTAAGAAATTTCATAGAAAAATATTTTATAAATAAATAACTCTCAATTTAAAACATTATAATAAATATAGAATTTATGTATTATATTTTCTTAAGGCATATATACTCATTTATTCAAAGATATATTGTAAATCTCCTCAGTTTTCAACATACTATGTAAATCAGAGGATAAGAAGCCATCCATCAAAAACAATAGCACTGAGACCCTGAGACACACACACACACACACACACACACACACACCAAGATGAGGTAGAAAGCGATTAAAAAAACTATTTTGAATATTCATATCTGGAGATTCACACTTTGATTTTTATATCTTGTTTTTTTTCATCTAAATTCATGTATTATAATCCTTACATAAATATATGGTTTATATGGTAGTAACATATTAATATCATTTATTCTATGAATAATAGTAAAATTTTGTTATTCAGAGTATTATTTAATGACTAACATTATCTAGTACATTCTTTCTATATGTAATCTCTGCCTTAATAAAGTCAGATATATAAAAATATTAATATAAAAAAATCATACTAATTATTTCATAAGTTTTTGGTAGCAATTAAGCACCGTCAGAGACATTATTGGAGCATCTTAGGTACTCTTTTTATTAAAAATTAATAAAATATCAGTATAGCTGGCTAGAATATTTAAATTCTAGACTTTATTGAAAAAATACTTTATAAAACAATTGGCACAAATTCTTAGGAATCCACTTATTGTATAAACTCTCAGTGATTATATCAACATAGAATATACACATAGAAATTAATATGTTATAACCTTTCATTCTAGTTTTACCATTCTTCAACTAAGAATTGTTTGATATTTTGTGCTATAAAAATAATTGAGCCTCCTCAGTACAACCTTTGAGAATTAATGAAGGAATTGATAAATCTGCTACTGAAGTAGCTTTTAGAGAAAACATGGGAAAAAAAGCTGGTCAGCTCATTGGGAAAATAATCTTATTTACTGGGTTCATTCTCAAGATGTTAACCACAGAGTCCCCAGGTGCAGTGGTGTGGTTGTTTCCTTTACAATCATTCTGAACCGCGGTTTTAATGAAATCATTTGGGCAATGCTTACTGCCTAAATTGGATCGTATACTCATTATATTCAGCACAAACGAAAATCTTCAAGTATTGTTTAGTCAATGATATTCTGATTACGAACAGCTGCAGTGGATGCTTTTCACTTGTCATTATTGTATCCTCTCATTCCTTTAAAAATAAATAACCCATATAAATATAATAACAAACACTAAAAATGCAGAAACTGCTTGTGGTAAAACTATTTACTATGAGAATCAATGACAAATAATCATTTTAATACTTCTACCCTTATTATTTATTTTGCCGCTAATTCTCAACAAACAATTGGAATATAAGAAAACCCATACATTGGTCTTAATTTTAATAGATTTAAATGAAATTATTTTTTCTTTTGAATTCACAGATGTTCATTCTTATGGAACTTTAATTTTTACAAATGAAATGATAGATCTATCAGGGTCTCTCAATAAAACAGCAAAAATGTGAATTCTTTCATCATTTTTGTTTTATTAGTAGTAAGAAATTGCTAAATAAATGCAATCCCCAGTGCTTGTGCACATATGAACTATGCATTGTGTTTCTATGAGGCAACTGGACACACCATTTTGGAATAAAATCCTTTTTTTTTAGTAAAAGTACCTAGTCCTAGATTAAGGATACTATCTGGATAATACCTTGATTAAGGATACTATCTAGATAATACCTTCACCTGAGCCAATCAGTGTGATGGGTTCAACTCTACACAATACTCAAAGAACTTTTAGCCTGGCCCATGTTGCTCAGTGGTTGAACCAGGAGGTTATGGTTCGATTCCTGGTCAGGGCACATGCCTGGGTTGTGGGATTGATCCCCAGTGTGGGGTGTGCAGAAGGCAGCCCGTCAAGGATTTTCTCTCATCATTGATGTTTCTATCTCTCCGTCCCACTCTGCCTTCTTTTCTCTGAAAACAATAAAAGCATATTTTAAAAAAAAAACTTTTAAATGAAACACAAGTGTTTATTACAGACAAGTGTGGACACAGGCTACATAGAGCTTCTATAGATAGTCAAGGTGGCACCTTCTAAAGACCAGTTAGTGGATTTGTGTAGAGATAATTTCATGAGGGAATTCTGACTGAAATTCTAATGCCATTCTTTCACATGGAGTGTGTGTGTGTGTGTGTGTGTGTGTGTGTGTGTGTAAAAACCCTCCAAAAATGGGCCATATCAAATGACCAGTGTCAAATAACATGACTAATGCTACAATTTATTAGCTCTATGCACGTTCTTTGAACCATGGCCATATTTATTAGATAGTCCTGCCTATTTTGTACCGCTCTCCCCATTTCAACAGAGATATTCTTCATCTTAAGTGTTTATGCTAATCAACTTATAATGTACATTCATTCTAGACTTGCAATTATCAAACTGCAGAACACTGCTTTACAGCAAACTGAACACTGAGAGTGTAGAAGCGATTAATCTCTCCGGTATTGTTCATTTGTTGCTATGGAAATACTGCTCCTCTACAGAGCTATTAGTAAACATTATATTAAGATTGCTGCCAATGACAGAGGCAGCCTTGGCAAACGCTGCAACAAATGCAAAGCAGCTTCATTCAGTCACGCTCTGCCATGCATGTACAAGCCAGAGTGTGGTTTTTATCAGTAGAATTTTGTCTAAAAGAAGAAATTTTATTTCTATTATAAAATACCCATGAATGCCATTAGGATGCATAAATGATTTTATAATCTGAAGAGTTTTATTTTCTTATTTGTTCAAAATGAAATTTTATATGCATATTCTTATTAAAGTAGAATATGTCTTTAATTAAAATAAACAGTTGTTCATTTGTTGCTGTCAAACTTAAAAATATATAATTCTTTCCTCTCCAAAAACATGCGGGTGATATTAAAATAATGTCAATTAGTGAATAAAAATTAATGTAGCACATGTAAGGAGCAGAATCACATGTCATCATGTATAACACATGTGGTCACGATGGACTGAAGTGATAAGTAGGATAAAGTAGTTGATTTACCCTTTTCCATTAGACTCATAACACTGTATTTCTATATACACTAGAGGCCTGATGCACAAAATTCGTGCATGGGTAGGGTCCCTAGGTATGGCTGGTGATCAGGGCCAATCTGTGGGGCAATCGGTGGGGGCAATCAAGGGATCCCCCACTGGCACCCGCCTTGGCTGGCCTGGCCACGCCTGCTTGCTGGCCCTGCCCCCCACCGTCTCCTGCTCACCAGCCGGCCCCCACCCCTGCTGCCACTGCCAGTCACCTCCCTCTGCAAGGCAACTGGCAGGGTGATCAGGGGCCCCCACTGGCACCCACCTTTCTGGCCTGGGGCCTGTGGGCTGGGGGCAGCTCCTGCATTGAGCGTCTGCCCCTGGTGGTCAGTGCACGTCATAGCGACCGTTCATTCCACCGGTCATTCCACCTTTTGGTCGATTTGCATATTAGGCTTTTATTATATAGAATATCTCACCAATGAAACTAAGTGAAGAAAATTATTTTCAATTGCCATGAAGTATGTCTAAGTATCAGAAAAGCTGGTTTTAATAAAATGTGTCCTTAATCAAATATTAAGCATATATTAATGAAGGTAAATGGTTTAGAATATATTTTTACTTATTACTAGATCATTGTCATAAGTTACTATGTGGAAAAACATTCTCTACGTAGAAGATATTATGCAATAATCTCAAATAACTAGACTGAATATATTAGAGAAATAATGGCATTAATTTAGTGCGTTGGTGCTTTTATTTTACTTTTCATTGACCAATAAAAATTGTATATATTTAAAGTCTACAACATGGTATTTTTACATACTTATACACCGTGAAATGACTAACACAATCAAGCTTATTAATATATCCATTACCCCCTATAGTTACCATGTTTATGTATGTGGTGAGACTACCTGTAGGATTCTGATAAAATTCTTTATGCATCTGTTAAGATGATCATATGTTTTTATTTATTGCATTAATATGGTGCATTAAATCAATTGATTCTGAGATAATAAACCAACCTGGCACTGCTGTAATAAATCCCCGTCATCTCGGTGTGTAACTGGATTTTGACTGCTGGACTGCTGGTATTTTGTTGAGGGGGTTGTATCTATTTATATATGAAATATTGATCTGTAGTTTTCTTTACCTGCATTGTCTTTGTCTCCTGTTAGAGTCAGTGTATCACTGGCTGAATAGACTAAGTTCTGTCCCTCTGAGGGTGAGGCTGGTGTTAAAAGTATGAATTGTTTCTCAAAGGCCTCAGACTCTCACTGTTCTGAGGTTTTGTAGTTTGCTTGGATGAATGTTTACCCATTTGCTGTATGCCCTTTGGGCAATTTATAGAGATGTTAGTTATTTTTTATAATTTTCCTCATTAAAATTTTTGTATTTCTGGAGATAGATTCTACCAATTTCCTTATTCTGTCACTGAAATCCTCAAGTTATTATAGCATAAGAGCACTTAATAAGGATGTGACCTCCCATTTTTTTTTGTGTGCATATATGGCATCAAACTCTTCGCTAGCTTTACGTATATTTCTATTGTAAATTCAATACTCCATATTGTACAGTGAACAAATGTTACATACGATTCAGGATATCATTTAGTGATTTCTGGAATTTTCAAATCATATTCAAGCTCACTGACTACTTAGAATTTGACAGTTTAATCCGTTGCTAAAGAAAATTAACAGGAAGTTTCCAAAATGGTGAATTGAGTACAAGTTTCTTGAGAGGTTCTTTTGAAAACTGATGGGTCATCAGTGTTTTTTGTTTGTTAAAATGACTGTTCAGAATGTCACTCCCAAATGTTAAATGAATGGTAAAGCGTGTATGAGAAACTGCACACAATATAAATAAGATGATAAATTATGTCCTTCTACACATACTGATTGATTCATTTGTGTGGTTCTAAGAGCTATACTGTGGTTGCTCTTATAGACCCAAATAATAAAATATAACATAAAACAAACTATTTTGTTTAATTTATCAAGATAGCCTTCCACTGCAACTTTTTTCTAATTGTTTATACTTTGAAAATTATTTCACATTTTAAATTAATTCACTTTAAGTGGCTGCTTTGCGCCCCTCCCTTGGAAATTTAGTTGCCCTGACACAAAGTGATTCGTCACTTGTCATTAAATATAGATTATATTAGAGTAAACTTCAAAGGATTCATTCATCTGTTCAACAAGTATTTTTGAGCACCTACCATGTGTCAGGCACTGTTCACACTGCTTTTGGTCCAGCAATGAGCCAAGTCTGCTGACACTGCCTCAAATTTTATGAAAGACTATAAACGGGTAGGTGTATCAGGAGGTTATGTAGATTATGAAGAAAAGTTAAATATTAAAGGGTAATAGAGAGAAAACAGTTGTATTATTCAGTTTTCTCCAGGGGAACAGAACAAACAGGATATAACAAAAGTAAAACTTGCATATGGAGGTCAAGGACCCACAGTCTGCCATGTGCATGTGGAGAACCGGGAAAGCCAGTAGCATAATTCAGTCCAAGGTTGAGAAACAGGCCTGAGAACCAGAGGGGCCAATGGTCTGACTCACAGGTGGAGTTCCAAGCCCCAGAACCATGAGCTCCCACATCTGAGGACAGGAGAGATGGATACCCCAACTTAAGGAGACAGCAGTTTTCCCGTCCCTTGCTTTGATCATTCTGTTGACCTTAAACAAACAGCCAGCCAGCTATTTCTCTAGGAAAATGGGTTTATTTGGGAACCACACAAAAGAATTGGAATTTGGGACATGTGGTCTAATGGCAAACCACCAGCAAGTCCAGGAAACAAAAGAGGAAACCGTTCTTTTACAGAGAGAAGGAGAGTTCCCAGGGGCTACTGTAAACATGTCAATTGAGGACACTGGGAGTAGGAAATGCGGTGGCTTTTCATTGGCTGAGCCAGTGATGGCGAACCTTTTGAGCTCGGTGTGTCAGCATTTTGAAAAACCCTAACTTAACTCTGGAGCCGTGTCACATATAGAAATTTTTTGATATTTGCAACCATAGTAAAACAAAGACTTATATTTTTGATATTTATTTTATATATTTAAATGCCATTAAACAAAGGAAAATCAACCAAAAAAATGAGTTCATGTGTCACCTCTGACACGCGTGTCATAGGTTCGCCATCACTGGGCTGAGCTGTAACAGTCTCTGATTGGCCGAGTGGTTGCCAGGGAAAGAAAAAGATCCCGCTTCCTGCTGGAGTAGAGTTGGAAAACATCTTTCTGCTGTTGATGGGAAATAGGTGTCTTCCTGTTTGGGGTAACTGTTTATGAGCGGCAGGGCATGAGGGCGTCCCCTACGGTCCCTCTAAACTCCAGTTTAAATGAGGTTTCTGTGTTTCAGATCTTCATAGTTTCATTTGGGACTTTAAGAAATTGAGTGATGCCTCCACGGAGGGTGGGTCTTCTTTACTCAGCCTAATAATTTAAATGCTACTCTCTTCCAGAAAGAACCTCACAGGCAACCTCACAGACATCCCCAGAAGTAATGTTTTACCAACTCCCTGGGCACCCCTGAGCTCAGTTTAGTTAGCAGGTAAAATTAACGATCACAGTCGTTAGAGAAGAGCTCTCTATCAGATGGTATCCTATATAATAAAAGGCTAATATGCAAATCGACAGAATGGCAGAAGGACCAGTCAGTATGATGCACACTGACCACCAGGGGGTAGATGCTCAATGCAAGAGTTGCCCCCTGGTGGTCAGTGCGCTCCCACAGGGGGAGCACCGCTCAGCCAGAAGCCGGGCTCACGGCTGGTAAGTGCAACAGCCGTGGTGGGAGCCTCTCCTGCCTCCACGGCAGTGCTAAGGATGTCTGACTGAACCACATCCCCTGAGGGCTCCTGGACTGTGAGAAGGCGCAGGCTAGGATGAGGGACACCCATGAGTGCACAAATTTCGTGAACCGGGCCTCTGGTCTGAGTGTAAATCTGAAGAAGATAAATAGCAAGCACTGTGGATACCTGAGGGAAAAGATTTCCAGGCAGAAGAAAGCGCCAAGGGCGAAGTTCCCAGGGTGAGGGCACCCTTGCCGTCCTCAGGAAGAGTGGTGAGACCACAGTGCTGTGTCGTCTCAGGAGAGAAAAGGGGAAGATGGGACCGTGCAGTCATAAAGTGCAATCTTGTTATTCTAAAGAGCTTAGTTTACATTCTCATATGGGGGGGGAGAAACCATGGGAGTTCTAAGAATAGGGAGGAAATGAGTTACTTTTGTTTTAAAGGAATAACTGCCTGCTGAAGGGAGAACTCAGCACATCTCTCCATGTCCTGTGATGGGGACTGGGAGGAGGACAAGTGCAGGGAGGCTTTCAGGACTAACTTTTTAAATCTGCCAGGTGGAAGGCAAGTGTCTTTATTTTATTTTTTTAAATATAAGTTTATTGATTTTAGAGTGGAAGGGAGAGGGAGAGAGAGAGAAACCTCCATGATAAGAGAGAATCATTGATCAGCTGTCTCCTGCATGTGCCACACTGGGGATCGAGTCTGCAACCTGGGCAAGTGTTCTGACCGGGAATTGAACTGTGACCTCTTGGTTCATAGGTCGATGTTCAACCACTGAGCCAGGCCAGCTGGGTAAGCCCATATGGTTTAAAAGGAAGCTTATTTCCATAGAATTTTGTGAAACTATTAAAACAATATTCTCTTGACTTTTCTATCTTTAGTAGAAACATGGATGGATAAAAGAATCAGCCATAGATGTGGTACAACAGAGGGTTTCCCGTGGAAGGACATGTCACACAAAAAAGAAGCACGGCTGACTAGACCACATTGTGTTCCAGGTGTTTTTAAAGTTTCAACATTCATTTTACCTTCTTCTCTTCTCTAGTATAGGACCTGGTGTCTGGGAGGGGGCTTACTAGATAACCCTAGGAAAGAATCTCTGTACATGATGAGTGGGAGCTCAGGTGATGCTTCTGTCTACTGATCAGTACTGTAAAGAAGTCTTTGGGAGACAGTAGGCAAAAATAAGTCATATCAAATAGTTGTCATTACAGGCAATTAAAAAAGCTATAGGAGGTCATGTGTTAAGAACAAATGGAGCCTACTGCATCTTCTCAAATTATATTACCTAGGCAGTCCCATTTCTTGTATAAATATTTAATATTTTACATCCTTCAGAGCTTCAAACCTGCTGCCAAAGCATTTCTCTCTGGGTAAATGCTCAGCACAGCGTTGACCCCGTTCACATCTTTTAAAGGCGTGAGTGTGCTCGCAGGGAGGGAGGCAGCAGGGCTCGCTGTGCTTCTTAAAGCTGTCAGCTTTGCTCAGGACATGTGTGGAGTCTGAAAGCCGGGCTGCCTGACACAGCGTTTCATCCTCCGACTGTCACACTGGTGATGGCTCCCTGCACATGGCTAGCAGGGCCATCTCATCTCCACAGGAGTGAGGGGCACGAGTTGCACTTGGTGTTATTAGAATTACTTTCCCGGAAGCTCAGGAGCCTTCATCAAGGTCTTCGCTGACACATGTTCTGCTTTGGTGGAGCCAGACCTCATTTCATGGAAAAGTGGAAAAGGGAGCTCAAGTGATCACCGAAAACTAACATTCGTACCTTGTGAATCAGGCTTAATCTTTCTAAAGATGCACACAACGGGAGCAGCTCTCAATATCCTAAACCAGTGGTTCTCAACCTTGGCTGCACATTAGAATGACCTGGGAATCTTTTTAAAATCCTGATTTCTGGGCCTCATCCTCAGGAGATTCCCAGGTGATTCTAATGTGCAGCCAAGGTTGAGAACCACGGTCCTAAACGATTCTCCATTACAAAAGTCATCTTCTGGTGACTACGTCCGTGTTATCCCTTGAGGTTCCTTAAGTTAAAATATTAAAAAATGTAAATATTTCTCCTCCAAAATTACAACTCTGGCCAGTGTTGCACAATGAGGTGTCCCAGGGACCTGCTCATCTTTGTCCTGCCCACCCAGCAGGTGGAACGAGTGGCTTACACCAGGTCCACTTTGACTCTAAGTCACGTAAATGGGAAATGGCAGGAGTAATTTGTGCAAATTAAACCCCTCCGGAAGAACTTACACTAGGTCCTGGGGGAAGTTTGTCACTTTCATTTGATATTATAAGAATTTACACCCTGACAAGTAAACTATCGGAGTGTCACTAGTAGTATCAACCTAATTAAGGGACTGTCAGCTTTTCTCCAGTTTGCATAGTTGAAAGTCTCAGTCTTTTATAATCAGATGAGCCAGGAAATTGATGTTCAGTTTACTATCACTGATTTGATTTCTCTTCCAAAAACGTGAGTCAAATTGTTAAAACTATTATGTAATCACTTGGTGTTCACATGGATGGATATATATTTTATGTTTCTCTTTGTAGATTCAAGTCACCTAGTATCATATGGTCTTCTAGTCCTACCCCCTATATATTCTAGTCCTACCCCCTACATATTCAGGAAATTTAAAAAATAAAATTAGAGGATCTATTGAAATTGAATTGGCTATCTATTAAGCAATACATAAAAGGCATCAGACTTACAGGACACATTAACATTTTGGAAAGGACTTCTGTTTCTTGTGAGAAATAAAAGGCATCTATTTGATGTATAAAATACAGTAGTGTTTTTAACTTAAAATGGTTCTAACATAACTATATTAATTTTACGAATCTAAATGATTTAAAGTTAATGTTTTGCACATAGGTATAACTTATTACAGACAGCAGAAAGTGTAGAAAGAATACCATGTAGAAAATGTGCTTAATTTTAAAGTAAAAATTTTTGTTCTAGGATATGCCTATATATTCAATCACACGTTACAGGATGACAAAATTACTTGTACACCACCAGGAGGAAATCCAATTAGTGTATATGAAAAACAAGTAAACTTAGACTTGATGATGTTACTATATGACAACAATAGAGAGCTACATTTTACTTTAAAATTATAGATTACTAGAGGCCCAGTGCACAAAATTCATACACTGCGGGGGGAGGAGGGTTCCCTCAGCCCAGCCTGCATCCTCTCGCAGTCCGGGACCCCCTCACTCCTTATTACCCACCTGCTTGCTGCCCCTTACCATTTGGCTCACTGCTCCTTAGCACTGCCACTGAAGTGGGAGAGGCTCCTGCCACCGCTGCTGCACTCGCCAGCCGTGAGCCAGGATTCTGGCTGAGCGGCACTCCCCATAGGAGTGCACTGACCACCAGGGGGCAGCTCTTGCACTGAGCATATGCCCCCTGGTGGTCAGTGCACATCATAGTGACCAGTCATTCTGGTCATTCCACCATAACGGTCGCTTAGGCTTTTATTAGATAGGATTACAGGTACTTCAGCTCATTGGGGCTAAAATTATTACTTCTTTCTTAGCAGAGAAATTCTTACTAACTTAACTAATAACACATTGGTGGACCAGATTTTTTTTTACTTGTATTTATTGGTAATTAATAGTTTCCTTTTGTCCTTAAAAATAATAAGAGGTAGTAAATTACCATCACCAACAAGCAGTTAGTTGACCAAGGCTATCAATGGCAAGGGAAACTTGGATGTTCTCCTTCCAAACTGGCTAATGAATAATTTTCTGTTACATATTGACAAAGATTTAGCTAATAGAATCTATACATTTTTCAAAAGCAAGTCCTAAACAGCAGCAACCAAATTCACATTTCTTCCCTATCCCTTCTCTTGTCTAGAAGACAGAGAAAAAGAAATGAAACTTTGTCTCTTCACTCTTTGTTCTTTAGTTTCATGGTTCAATGGTCTTTAGTTACTGTATATTGAGTCATACCCACTAATCTCTGAGTTCTCTTGATTTAAATACATTTGTTTCTAATATTCTTCAAAAAAGTTGGCATTATGCAACTTATAGTGATTTTTTTCCTACTCTTTGTACAGTGAATTTAAAGTATTTTATGCTTGTTTTTAAATGCTATGAGCTACCAAGATTTAAAAGTATTATACATATTAATGACAGCAAAATTGTTTCACTAACTCAGTAATAACTATATTTTTATTCATTTGTGCTGTGCATGTCTGCATAATTTTTGGCATTAGGCTTTGGCATATACATGTAGTGTGTTGAATAAGCATGAGAGGAGTAACAGTCAGTGTTTTGTTTTAAATGACAAACATAATAGGCAGAACATCAGAAACAGTGGTTAAACATCAATCCCAGTGTTCACAGGTCACTTGTCACAGCTACATGTCATGGTTCTTTTGGACCAAAAACAAAAGCAGCCTGAAATGCAGTCATGTTTTCAGCTGTTTCTACAATAGTCATCTCTTTGGACAACAAAATCTATGAGTCTGTCCAAAAAAATAGCAATTTGTCAACAATATGAACATAGGTTCATGACATGACGTATTTATTTGACAGTATAATGCAATAATAGACATACAGTAGGATGATGATTGTAGAGGAAATTATCATTGGAAAGTGCCCTTCCCTATAATTAATTTCAGATGTCAATGGGGAAAATTCTGATTGACAAAATGATGATGGGTGGGTGGATGGACAAAATCCATGTCACTGGTATTGTCATGTATCTTTTTGTACTTTTATAGAATCAAAATGCCTACAAAATAGAGGAGTTTTAGTCATTTCCCTTTCATTGGAGAATGCATGTAAAATGTGAATTCTTTTTTTAAAAAAGAGTATTTCTACTGATTTCAGAGAGGGAGGGAGAGGGAGAGAGAAAGAGAAACAGCAATGATGAGAGAGAATCATTGATCAGCCGCCTCCTGCATGCTTCCTACTGGGGATTGAACGTGCAATCCGGGCATGTGCCCTGATTGGGAGTTGAACTGTGTGACCTCCTGGTTCATAGGTTGATGCTCAACTACCAAGCCACACTGGCGGGGCAAAATGTGAATTCTTTAGCATTGTAATGGGTTGCAGCACTGAATGGAAACAGATTGCAGATTTGGAAATGCATGAACAAACAAAGCAAAGGTTCCTGCCCCTTCAACACACACCCTGAAGAAATCTCTAGTCATTTATTTTATACCCCGGTGATTCATCATGCTATGAATATATTCATATAAAGATATATATATTTAAGAACTGCTATTTTTTTACAGAATTTTAAAAAATGGCCAATAAGATTAAAATAGATATCCTTTATATTCTATTGCTTAATAATTTAACAAACATTTCCTGAGTGTTTTTAATATGTGAATGTTTATATAATTTTTATTATAATTACTTAAATTAAAACACATAGTATATAATCTAAATATCGAAGCAAAATTAATTGCAGAACCCTCAAATATATAAATTTCTATATGCACCCCAATAAAATCTAACCACATATGTAGGGTTAACTGTATGAGATACTGTTCTAAATTTGGAGGAATAGATATAGTTTCCTTGTGTCCTAGTGATGACCGGATAAACTTAATCTTTCACATTTATTTAACTGACAACATTGTTGAGATAATTATAGAAACACATATACTTGTAAAAGCATATGAAGTTTTTGTGTACAGTTTCCTTGCTGGTTCATTTTGCAAAACTCTGATATAATACCAGACAGGATACTGACATTGATGCAATATACCAACCGTACTCAACAATTCCCAGTTTTAATTGTACGTGAGTGTGTGTGTTTCGTCCAACTCGATTTTATCACACATAGCGGTTTGTGTATTCACTGCCACAACAAAGAAGCAGAACAGCTCCATCCCATCCCCTACACCTCTCCTTGCTCCACAGCAAAACCTTGGCGATCACTGATCTGCTCTCTATTTTTAGAACGTTTTCCTTTTTTAAAAAATGTTATCTGAATAGAATCTTAGAGTATGTAACCTTTCGGGATTAGCTTGGCTTACTCAGCAAAATTCCCTAGAGATGGTCAATAGCCCTTTCTTTTTCATTGCTGAATCGTATTCCAGGGGATGAATGTATTATGGTTTGCTAAGCCGTTCACCCACTGAAGGACATCCATTGTTTCCAACTTTTGTCTCTTATAAAGAGAAATGCTATGGACATGAATGCACAGGTTTTAAAATAAATACAAAATTTTCATTACTCTGTGCATTTTTCCAGAGGTGTACTTGCTGGATCCTTTGGTAACTGCATATGGTGATTTATAAGAAACTGCCAAACTATTGCCAAAGTGGTTGTACAATTGATGTTTCACCAACAATGCATGAATTACTCAGTGTTTATGCAGCCTCACAAACATTTGGGGTTGTCTATGTCTATATGTTTCCCTCTCTCTCTCTTTCTCTCTCTCTCTCTCTCTCTCTCTCTCTCTCTCTCTCTCTCTCTCTGCTTTACCCATTCTGGTAAATATGTAGAGATATATCATTGTGGTTTTATATTCATTTTTTTGATGGCTAAAGATGGTGAACATGCTTATTTCCCATCTGCAAACCCTCTTCATTGTACTGTCTATTCATGGTTTTTTGCTCATTTTATAATCAAATTATTCTTGTTTACTATCAAGTTTAAGAGTCTTTATACAGTTTTGATATTAGCCCTTTGTCACATATATGGTTTTCAAATGTGTTTTCCCTTTTTTTGTATGGTCTTTTGCAGAATAGACATTTTTAATATTAATGAGGCTGAATTTATAAATTTTCTATTTATGCATCATGCATCTGTTGTCAAGTCCAAGAACTCTGCCTAGCCTAAGGTTTTGATATTGTTTCTGTGTTTTTCTAAAAGGTTTTTACTTTTATGTTTTACATTTAAGTCAATTTTGACTTAATTTATGTATAAAGTGTGAAGTTTCATTAAAGTTTTATTTTTTTCTATTTGATGTCCAATTGCTCCATCATCATTTTTCTTCCTCCATTGAATTATAATAATATTTTAATCTTTGACAAAAATCTGTTGAATATAATTTGCGTATCTATATCTGGGTTCTTTATTCTGTTCCATTGAACTATGTATGTTTTTATCCCTCTGTCAAAACCATAGTCTTGAAAACTCTAGCTATATAGTCAGCCAGGTAGTGTGACTCCTTTTTCTATTTGTCAAAAATTCTCTTAGCTGTTTACCGGCCTGTGCCTTTCCATATACATGTTAGAATTAGTTTGGCAATGTCTACAAATTCCTTCATGAGATTTTGATAGGAATTTAACCTATAGATTAATTTGGGGAGAAGTGACATATTTACTATGTTGAGTCTTCCAACTATGAGCCCTATGACTTTCTATTTATTTAGGACTTTGATTTTCTTTTTAAATATATTTTTTATTGATTTCAGAGATGAAGGGAGAGGGAGAGAGAGATAGAAACAACAATGATGAGAGAGAATCATAGATCGGCTGCCTCCTGCATGTCCTCTACTGGGGATGGAGCAGTGACCTGGCATATGCCCTGACCGGGAACTGAACCAGTGAACTCTTGGTTCCTGTGTAGATGCTCAACAGCTGAGCCACACCTGGCTGGGCAGTCTTTGATTTTCTTAAATAAACATTTTGTCATTTAAAAAATATTGATACTCTATACGTTTCATTAAGTTATATCTATGTATGTGCATGCTATCTGTTAGTGTATAGAAATGTGATTGTGTGCTGATTTTGTATTCTGCAACTTTTAAAACTCATTTATTATTTCTAGGAGTTTACTTATAGATTGTTTGGGATTTTCTATGCCGGATGTCATATCATCAATAAATTAGGGCAATTTTATTTCTGCTTTTTTAATCTTTAGTGCCTTTATTTCCTTGCCTTACTGCAATGCTTTTACTCACTCATATATTTTGTTTTTGAGTCTATGACTCAAATATACAAGGTTAAAAAAGAAGTATTACTGATCAGTACATATTTTTAAATGTACAATTTCCATTAATGTAGATTTAATAAAGGCAATTGATATGTATATTTAAATTATAAAAGTAATACCTGTTTTATATAAAATTCAGATAAACCCAGGGAAAAGAAAATACAAAATATCTCTATTCCCACTATCAAGAGATAACCAATATTAGCCTTTAATTATACAGTAAAATTAAAACTATTATCCAAAGGAATGTTTTAAAACTAGTGAAATAATGGAATTGGGCATTCTTCCAAAGTTGATTGACTACTTTTATTTTCTGGGTTTTGAATTGTCTGTTTCCATTCTTTTTCAAGTGTTATATAGTAAAGGACCAATGTTTGAGAAGCGGTTTTAAAACTGGTCTCTCCTATAATGCACAGATTATCAACAGGAAAAGGCAGGCAAATCCAGGAGCTTCAGTTATTTTGAAGTAACTTTAGAGTGATTTGAGCTCCCCATATAAACAATCCTTCCTCCTTGTATCTTAAACATCTTTCCATCCCACTGACTACCTCTATAATATTGGCCTAGTTAAGACTCATGCACCAAGCAGAACTATTCCACATTCTTTTCACAAAGAAAGGTAAATCTCTCTTTATGGTTATTAAATGCATTTTTCTTTATATCAACTATTAAGAATAATATATATTTATTTCCTATTATATGGAACTTCATATAATGTAATACTTTTAATATTATTCACTTAAAGCAAGAGGGTTATAATTTTAAATATTATTAGTGACTCATAGGTTTATAATAAAAATTGTAATTGTACAATAGATTACAATCTTTATCCAGAAATAGAAATATAATGAAAAGCACTAATAGACACATCATAGTCAAACTTCAACAATGTTAATAAACCAATGGAAACTAAATATAATGATGCCATATTGAAAATCATATTAGAATATGAGAGGAAAATGACAATTAACTTTTCTATATCTTATAACAATGCTGAAAAGAGGTTTTACAGGATAACATATACAAGAATGGCAGCAGGTTGGAAAAATATTGAGGATAGAGATAAACTATATTTTCTTTAATGACTAACTATCTTTCCCATGATTCCCTTCCATTTAATTTAATCCTGTAGTAGTTTAAATTAAACATTCAATCTCAGTTTCTGTACACTATACCTGTTACTTTGAAAAAGTTATTTAATCTCTATGAAACTTACTTTTAATCTGTAAAGAAAATTTGTAGAAGTTTAAATGAGAGATGTACATAAATTGCCGAGCATTGCTTCTGGTTATCAGTAAATTTATAACACATAAATTCAGTGTTTTAATTAAATGATATATTGCTTTTTATACTTGCTTTCATTTTAAATTTTTATAGGCTTTTAATTTGTGTTATCTTGTAGATGGATGGGTGGAAAAATAGGTACAATGTACCTATACAGATAAAATTGTTGTTATTAACACAGAATACCCCAAATTTAAATGTTTTATATATATGAGATATAATATCAAAATCATAGGATCAGTTCTTGTTAAGTGTAAAAAAAATCATTGTTTCTAGCTGTATCTATCTGATAGTGCGAGGTGAGAGTCAATATTCCAAAGTAGAGATCTGGAACTAATAAGAGCCATTTCCCAGATCTGCTACTGACTATGCCACCTACAACCACTGTTCTGCAATAATAATTTTAAAAATGTGAAGAGTATCTCTGGAAAAAGTAGAAACAAAAATGTGAATGGACAAAAAAGTTCATGGTTTAAACATGTCTGCACATATATTTTCAGGTGACTTTTATCATGAAAACTTTCTGACTTAAAACAAAAGTAAGAGATTCATCTAACAAATATCCATAAGCTGGCATCTATCCTTAAACCTCCGAATGCTTTAGCTTAATTATGTCTCCTATTCAATGACTTTGTTTTAAGTGAGAAAATCAACTCACTATACATATATACAATTCGCATTTCAATTGTGAAAAAGTTCTTTCCTGAAACGATTAGGTAGAAAAATTATTCCCTACATGTGAAGTGTAGGTACCACACAGAAGATTTTGCTGTATGATCCTTTTACTACTTCCCCCAGCCAGCAGAAAGAACTGGGTCTTGACTAAAATGACTTGTGAGTTTCTGCAATCACAGAAAGGCAAACCGTGATAATAAAAATTCAACGTTTTTCTCTTTCAAAAAATGTATACTGTGTGTGCAACAAGTGTGCAATCTGTTTTCTTTTTTTCCATTTATGCAAATATGCTCTATACAGGCAAGTTCTTTAGATATTAATATTTTTGCCCTTACTCAATTCTATTGGGTCTCTATTAGTAAAAACTTGTGAATATGATAGTTTTGGGATTAATAAAAAATTAACAGAACATTTCTTATAACTAGCATATTATTATGTATTAACCTTTTGAATGATTAGTATGCCATATGTTATATAATTAATTGTGAGAAAACTAGAATATTTCCATCTGGCTCAAAATATTTAGAAAATAGGCTTCCTCTTGGTATCAGATAGGTGTTGAGTTTAGTGGCATAAAATGAAAAAACAAAATTAAGACAATAGTGGCTTTTCTCTCATTCATAATTCCAAAAACAGATAGTGCAACGTGGGTTAGGCATTTCTACCATTCCCGAGGGACCCAGGCTTCATCCCATCTCAACTCCGTTACCTCAACCCCGGATGACGTTAGCCATCGTACCTGTGTACCAAGTAGCCATGATGAGAGAGGCCTGTCAGTCTAACCTGGGTACAGATCACTGGCCGGGCAGTGGAGCCAAAGCAAGCCCATGGCAGTGTGGGAAGTTAGCTGGTGATTCTGAATAAGCTCCGGCTTCCTTCCAAGTCTGGAAAACACAACTCCAAGTGGACAAAAATCTCTCCTCTCCCTCTGGCTCCGTGACCTGTACTCGCCTGTGTGTTCCATGTTCTCGCTCCATATCCATGTGACCTTAGCAGCCGCATGGCCCATGGCTGTGTGGACTCCACAGGCAGCACGCAGGCCGGACTGGACTTCAATCAGGAGCCGTGGCCTTGATTCTGGCCCTGCAGAAGGTATAGTTGGACTTTCCCACGACTGGGCAGAGGGACATGGGTCATCGGAAACCCAGGGGTTTATATCCACCAGATTAAATATTACTCATTCTGGGGAAATTCTTTTCCTCACAGCCCCACAAGAACTCCACTTCCACTGATAACAATGCCATGGGTAATTCCCCTTGACTTCCTAACATATTCTGCGTATCAAATGCTCATTGAACACCCCCATTCTATAGTCTCTGAATCTTTACAATAAGGTAAAGTTAACAGCCATATCTGGACCTAGTGACAAGATTTTGTTGTATTTAGAATGTTGTACAGATACGTTTTTGAAACCTTTTTAACTCAGAGAGTTGGCCTTCTTTGATTAAAATATAATGTGAATTTAGTCTAAAGAAAGTTCTTTAACACACGTGAATATTTACTCTCTCACATCTAAGAATTTTGTCCATAAAAATTCATTTCTTTTGTTAAGAGTTTTATCTCCATTTGCATTTTATTCAGCCGGTGTTCTTAAAGTTTCGAAGAGAACGTTGTGAAACGGGTACCTTACTGTGAAGGAATTTAGTGTTGCAAGTTAGGTCAAGATTCAACCAACTGTGAAAAAAATAAATAGTAAGAACATATTGTGCAAAGCAGTGAGCATTTCAGACAAAGGCAGTTCTAGTTTAAACAGATATTTTATGGGTGGTTGGCCTTAAACCTCATTTTACACCTAAAATTGGGAGGCAAGCTTATAAAGATTCAGGTAAGAAAATAGCCATTGAATCTGATCTTTGCACTCAATGTGGAGGGTAAATCCTCAGAAGGAAATGTGAACAGATCTGTTATCATTACACATAGTTGCATGCTTCTTTTATTTTTGGGTAATGGAGGGAAGAAGGGAGAAAAAAAGAAACACAAAGTTCCTTAAGTGACTTGATTTAAACAGAGTGAAACTTATTGAAGTAACTTCAACTTCACCATGGTTTTTGGAAGTGGGAAGTGAGTGATTTCTAGGCGAGGAGATGAGTCATGGGATGCAGGTAAAGGGCTGAACAACAAAGCCAAAGTGTTTTATCTCAATACTGATCATAAATCATGCCCGCCACTACTTCTACTACTTAAACCTGAGCTAGTGACGATAAGACTGTAACTTCAGTTAAATACCAGTTATGGTAAAGTAATATTTAATAATAGGACAGATCCACCTTAGATTCAGTACAAGGAAAAAAAAGATATTTGAAGTCAAAATACCTAATTTTAAGGTCTAGGGCAGAGCATACACCTGTACTGAAAAGTCAACTTAGTGAATAAGGACTCAAAAAGGGGACATCTGCAATATGTTCACCAATAAAGATAAATTAAAAATAAGTAAAACAAATACTGAAACCATCCAAAACTACAATAACTCCTATGACTTAATTTCATGTGTGTTAACTCAGCTCCCCTTGGGAGGAAGCCGAGGTTCTCCGGACAGCTGCGTTGAATTATTTTATGACAATCAGATGCGATTCAACATTGGTACCGCTAGACCCGTGAACATGATTGGTAAGGGTGGCATTACTCCTGAATCCCCATGAAGGGCCTCTACTCGGAACGAGACCATCCTGCTAAATGACAGTTTGCCCTGTAAATTAGATAACTGCACGATTTCCTTTTGTCTGTTTTCAGAACTATAAAATCATCATAATCAAGGTCCTGCCGTGATCTCCTGGAGCGCAATCTAAAAGAAGTGTGCATTACTGTCTGTTACTCCTTAATGTTCACCTACGCGACCAAAAAGCACATCGGTTTGGAGTGGAAACTTGTCCATGCGCATCTCAATAAGAGTGATTTCGCCTATTTGTGTAACAGTTTGCACATTCTCCAAATGATGAGATGAAGTATGTATGAGACAAGGTAGCACTTGAGATAAAGTGTCTGAAACATGAATTATTGGGAGAATGTACAGTCCTTTCTCGTGTGTATTTAACAGTGCCATCATTAACTAGGACTGATCATTTACATCAGGGAAAATGTATTATGTCCCGTCCATTAACCATGTATAGTGCCAATATTTTTGTTTCATTATCAATTTCTCTTTCTGTGGAACTTATGAGATTAATTTTTAAGAAATTGATTTTTTTCTCCTAATACAAATGGAGAAAATGCTTTGTGAAAAACTGCTCTCAAAGGCTTTGAAAATGGAAGCTATACATTCAAATGTTTCACTTAATCTGATAATTGCCCATGACTGAACATCCATGCATGAATACACTAATGCTTCATTCTCTTTAGAAAGTAGAATTAACTAACGTAGCAGCTCCATCTCTAAGCAGAGCTGAATTGAATTTTCTAATAATGTATTCATTTGGCTGATAACACATTTGGATACTGTATAATTGGGAGGTCAGTATAGCCAGTCCCTTAATAAATGTTTTTGTCATAGAAACCAATCACTCTTCTATAATTCAGATCAAAGGAAAGCCACTAAAATATGGTGGACCCACAGGAATGGCTACTCTTCTCCACTGGAGATGGCTTAGACCTCAAAACCCAAACTGCAAAAATGTCAAGAGATAAAACATTGGTTAGGTCTCTTTTGGGGGTAGGGAATGAGGGGCAGGAAACAACTGGGAAAGCAAAGAGCAGGGCGCTGAGGATGGTATAACAATCTGGTTAGCTAGTTGCTACACTGTCCTTGTCCTCATTTCAATCAAAACTGTTATTTTTAAATTTAGATTATAACAATTGTCAATCGCTAATTGTCTTCCCTCTAGAGTGGTTATCTCGATATCATTCCTCATACTACTTCCAGAAAAACAACGTTTCCTCCAAAAAGGAAATGGTATCGTTATCTTTCTAATGATATGCCCACCATAAAAATGCTAAGGACTATAGGTGATACCATTATAATAATAACCTGGTTATTATTTAACTGGAGAGGAGCAAAGGGAAGCTTCGAGCTAGAGGCGTACTCAGTAAGGTCTGGGTGATGTGGGAAGGCAATTCTCTGTCAGTCACACCTGGGCAGTCAGTAACAAAAATAGGCGTGGCCACTGCAAGAGCTCCAAGGGAACCCTGAGATACTCAACCACGGAACAAAGAGAGCTGCCTCTCCTGCTCTCTGTGCTCTCGGCCCCTTGATCTCTTGGGGCTCCTGCTGCAGGGCCATGCTCCCCTGCATCCCCCAGGTGGCTCACGGCTATGTGGGACCCACACAATGGACAGGTGGACTCAATCTCACCTGATGCTGGACTCAACTATTTTGAAAAATTCCTCCTTATTGGTTTTTAGTATTCAGAATGGTTTTTAGCACTCAAAATTCTTCTCTCAGATCTTTAAGGCAGCTGTTCCCAAATATTTTTGTCTTAAGAGCCTCTTTAGACTCTTACAAATTATTAAGAATCCCAAGAATTTAGGTTATGTGAATAATACCTATCAATATCTACCATATTGGAAATTTAAATAACCTTGAAAACATTTTGTTCATAATTTGATTAATAATAGTTCCAGTATATGGTAACACAAACAATAGGTAGAAGAGTAACAACTTTTTTTCCAAAACAAGCAAAAAATTATAATGAGAAAAGTGGCATTGTTTAAATTTTCAAAAATACTTTCAAGATATGAGAGCTGGATTTTCATTTGCCTGGACATTTGACACATAAAATTTTAATCTTCACTTTTAATCTTCACTTTTGCATTCAGTGTGTTATTTCGTTTTAGTTAAAGTATATAAAAAATTTAGCCTCAGACAGCTATTAGTTGGAAAAGGGGAGAGTATTTAGCTAACCTTTTCTGATATTTTTGAATGTTCATTGATACTACACCAAAACTGGTTAGTTGCACTGTGGAATAGGAAACCATTTCAATGGATTGCTTTGCACTGTTACATTAAAATACATTGGTTCATCTTGCATTTGAACAAATACTTTATTCAGTAATAACTCTGGTGGAGCCAGGTTTCTCGATATTTAAGAGGGAGTTAGAATGAACAACTGTCCTAGTTCACCTGTGATTGTCATGGCAATAGCACTGACAGTCACACGTACTAGAAAACCGCCCAGTCCTGAACAAATAAGAACAGTGGTCCCCTTAAAAGCTAGAAATATCCATGAAAACCAGAAGGAAATGTGTGGCAGATTATCGCTGAAAACATTAGTATGTTTCCCCTAATACAGACCTGGAAGCATAGATTAAAAAATAACTGTGCATGTGTGCAAACAGGGGTTAGTATACACACATGTATTTACTAGCTCTGTGCACTTGGAAAGACTAGAAGCAGTGACATCCCAATAGCATAAGCACACCCAGACCCCTAATATTGGTTTCTAAACACTATCCTCCAATAAGGAAATGAGCTCTCGTAGGCAAAATGTCTGATTCTACAACTGGAACAGACAAAATATAAAACGACACTCAGCCATCAACAGCACCAGGAAGCTGACAGTACTAAAGGGGAAGGATTGGGACACATCAAAGAGACACACAGTGTCATCCTGAGCAGACTCTCAATGACCAAATCTGGGACAAGTTGAACAACAGTGTGAATAAACTATCTTTGGATTATAATGTGAGATATAAAATAAATATACATGCATCCACATTGATATGATAAATTATTACATACATAATAAATAAATGAGGAAGTATTAAATAATTCATTAGGTATTCCTCTCTCCAAGAAATGGAGCAAAACTTAATGACAGTTCCCAAGTAATATTGTGTTAATATAGCTACACAGAAAAATGACTTTAGTGTGTAACTATATTAACCAAGTAATCAATGTAAACATTATCAGTGATAACTCATGTTGATTGCATGTATCCCCTTTGAAATGATACGATAAGAAGAAAAATTCACTTCTGTGATATTCACCCAAACCCATAATCCCAGTCTACTCATTCATTTAAACAATGAGAAAAAAATAAAATTGAGGACATTGTACAAAATATCTGACCAGTAATCCTCAAAACTGTGAAGGTCATGAAAAGTAAAGAGACATGGTGGCTAGACTCAGTGCGGTGTTCTGGACTGGATCTTGACACAGCTGGAAAACTGGCAAAATCCAAATAAACTCTGGAGTTTAGTTTATAATAATGTACACTGCTGTCTAACCAGTTTTAATGAATGTCTCATGGTGGTATGACATATTGACACCGGGTGATGTGGGTGATGGGTATACAAGATCTCTATACTATCTTTACATTAATCAAAATCTAAATTTATTCTAAAATGGAAAAGTCTATTAAAAAATATCGCTTGTATAGAAACAAGATTGTGATTTTGAGATGGCAACTTGAAGTTGTTTTGCATGCAGTCATAGCATGATATTATGAATTGACACATGGTTGAATTTAAGGGTGACTAATAAAATGAAAGTAGTAACAGCTGGTCATACAAACCTGTCTGCTTTTATGTGAAACTGAGATTTAAACTTACCAATATCGGCCTCTGCCTTTTCATTTGCAGAAATGTAAAAATATAAGAACTAGATGTTTCAAAGCCCTTCCTAATTTATTCATTTTATGAAACACTAGCAGCCTGGTGCATGAAATTTGTGCACTGAAAGGGGGGAATCCCCCAGCCTGGCCTGTGCTCTGTCACAGTGTGAGAGCCCCATGATCAATCGCCCCAGAGAGGTAGGCCCCGCCCACCCACCTGGGGCTCCTCGATGGATTGCCCCAAAGAGGTAGGCCGGAGCTGCGGACCCCCAGGCCTGGCTGCGCACAGTGCTGGGAGGAGGCGGGACTCCCAGGCAGGCTCAGTGCTGTGCACGCAGAGTCAAGCCCAGCCCCACCCACCTCCGCCCACCTGCTGTGCACGCAGCCATCTTGTGAAGGCATGAGGGCATCACAGTGTGATGGCATGAGGACCACCTAGGCTTTTATTAGTAAGATGATAGTGATGACAAGTGTCCAGTCTTTTTGTATTACGCGCCAAATAATTATAAAAATTAATCCTGCTGATGGAGTGTGACATATACTTAATGCACTTATATCCAATTACTTAGAATATAAAAACATACACTTTGTTGTCTAGTTGCACAGCACTAATTTATAGCCATGAGAAAATGCATTAACGTATTTATGAGACAGGATGTTGGTTTGTATGCATTAGAAAATTAAAATGAGTATGTGAGTTTATATCCCTAATTTCCTGTTTCTCATAAAACATATTGGGAGCATGTTGATTATTTTATAGAGAAACATTAAATAAGCATGCAACTCAAAAGCTACATGATAGAAGAACTTTCAAAAGCATGAGAATATTTTTGTCGGCTAATAAATTATTGACTGTTTTGTTCCCCCAATACAGTTAATTACCTCTCAAGAAGACATGCATAGTAAGTGGGTGTGGGGGTACTGACCTGTGACAGAGAGGGAGAGAGTAACTAGAAATGGAAGATTCACTTTGACTAAAACAAAATCATTTATACATTCATTCCATGTATCATGGAGCTATCTGATCATAAATGATTCTCTGATATAGATTACAAATTCACATATATTTTATCAGTGCAGTGCATGTATTTGTGCTACTTCTGGGTGTGAAGGAAAATTTGGAGAATACATTTTTGATACTACATATTGGTAGTGAAATGCCAATAGTTTATAGCGTAAATACATTTGAAATCAAAGTTTCCCTATAATTACCCAGAATTAATAAACTCTCTTCTCAGAATTAATAGGCTCTCCCTCACATCCTGCTCTTTTCAGCTATTCATATAGAATCACCGATTTTCTGGTAAAAAAAAAATCAAAATGCTTCTATTTTTGTGAGCCCTGTGTAAAATCAAGAATGGGTTAGTAAAGAAGAAGGCGTTTATACCACGATGGCATTTACTTAAAAACAAAAGCAGGAGCCTGGTAGGTGCGGCTCAGTGGTTGAGCATCAACCTATGAACTAGGAGGTCACAGTTCAATTCCTGATCAGGACACAGGCTCGATCCCCAGTGTGGGGTGTGCAGGAGGTAGCCGATCAATGATTCTCTCTCACCATTAATGTTTCTATCTCTCTCTCCTTCTCCCTTCTTTTCTGAAATCAATTAAAACACACACACACACACAAAAAACCCCCAAAAACAAATGCACAAAATACTCAGCTTCAAACCCTGAGATAAACTACTCTCTGAAGAGACGAATTCTAAGGTTAGACCATGACTCCCTTTTTGTTTTTTCTAATCCTCACCCAAGGATGTTTCCCACTGATTTTTATAGAGAGTGGGAGGCAGAGGGAGAGACAGAGAGAAACACTGATGTCTCACATCGATTGGTTGCCTCCTGCACTGACCCCGACTGGGAACCTGCAACCAAGGTAAGGTGCCCTTGACCGGAATTGAACTCAGGACCCTTCAGTCCGTGGCTGACGCTCTATCCACTGAGCCAAACCAGCTAGGACTAGACCATGACTCTTATCTCTCTTACATGGCTGTAGACCTTCCTGGCTTTTCCTCATATTTTTGGTTTCTTCACATTGATGGCAGCGTCCCATGGCTCAGTCACTGAACATGAGTTTTCATCTACCTTCACTCCCTAAGTGATCTCATCCAGACCCATTTAGAAACATATAATCTAAAGACGTGTGGCCCCATATTTATCTCTCTCATTGGACCACTTCCATTTATTCCACACACATTTATCCCAATTGCCTACTTCAAAATCCCATTTGTATATTTAATGGCCATATTAAACTTAATGTGTCCAAAACCAAACTCCTTATATTTATTTCCAATCTCACTTTATCTGAAGCTTTCCCTCCGTTGGTGGGTGCCAGCATGTTTTCAAGGTGCTCCCCCTTAACTCGGTTCCTTCTCCCATTCCTCACGCCCCACACAAGGCTCTCTTGGCTGTCCCTCAAAAACATCTCCAGCCGGATCACTTCCCCGACCTCTACCATCACCTCTCTGGCCCAAGCCACTACTATTTTGTGTCTGCGCTATTGCAATAGCTTCTCATCCCCTTTTGGTTTACACTCAATAAAGCAGGAGAGTGTCATGTCTCTATTTTTCTCAAACCCTCAGAATAAAATAAAAGTCAGTGAAAATGATTGCAGGTCCCAGGACCAGCCCTCCTAACTACTCTGATTTCATCTTCTACTGCTCCCCCTACTGGCTATTTGGCTCAAATCACACTGACCTGTTCCTCAAACATAAAATTCCTCCCCAAATTTCCCATCTCCTACATGAAGTCCTCAAACACAGCCAATACCTGGGTTTTAACCTCGCTTTTTTTTATGCTTGCTAGGCCTTTCATAAAGTTAAAATACAATTTCAAAGTACATTGTGAAAAACCTGTTTCCAAAACACCAGCAGCATCCTCCCACTTCCTCTAACAGTCTCCAGAGATACGCTTGCAGCTTGCCATGCTCCTTGCCTGTCTTAGTCAAACATCACTTTCTCCCAGACACCTTCCCCGATACCCAAGGTAGCCCTGCAATGTCCTCCACGCTCCCAGTTAGGCTTTCCTGTTTTGTTTTGTTTTCTACAGCCCTTAATCTCAATGCAAAACAGCGTACATTTTCTTGATTTATTCTGTTAATTTATGCTCTCTCTGCAAGAATATAATTTTTTCCTGCAGGTAAGAATTATGGTGTATGTTCATCCATCGCTTTATCACTAGTATCTACAACGGTCTCTGCCACCTAATAAAAATGCAACGGGTACATGATGAACAAATATGTTGACTGAATCCAAAGGGGAGGTTTTACAGAGTGATTAAGGGATTAGGCTACGTGAGGAGAGTATTCTATGAACTAGAACCGTAGAACCACGAACCCAGTGTTGCTCAGTTGAATACAGGGTTGGGGACTGGGTTGATTTAAACCTATCATTTTTATTTCTAAGGCCCAAACCCTCAGAAGGTAGTATTTGAGAATTTCTCAGTCTAACTTTATAAAAATAAAATAAATAACTTTGAGAAGCCTGAAAATCTTGTTTCAGACTAATTGTCTAACTTTTGTCTAACTTAGTATTCAAGGTGGAATCACAAGGTTTTCTGAAACATGGGTCAAAGAAGATAATTTAGTTTCATTCCTAACAAGCATTCTTAGCTAAAGAGCAGTTTTGCCTTAGTCTCAGTAAGTCAATCTCCTTGACATGGTATTATGGTGCCTCTTTCTCCACACCTGTTCCTGTGCTAATTGCCCTTAAATCTATGATTGATCACTGAGAATTCCTCTCTAGCCTATCTCCTAAATCAATTTTTCAAATCCAATCAATAATTCTTTTTTCATCTAACTTCCTTCATTTCAATATCATTAAGTCTTTCACCAATTAGAAATAAAATTTCAAGTTTATTTGTAAAAAATCATATATATATATATATATATATATATATATATATATATATATATATCACTTCAGGCGACAGAAAATGAATTAGGTTCCTTTCATCTGGTTAACTTTTCAAGAATATACTATATAATTCATCTACTCTTGTTTTAAACACCTTTCATTTTATCGTATGTATCCTCTGTTTGTATTTTAAGTACACGTAGGAAATGTGTCCCATCAATAGGTTTTGATGAAAAAAGTTATGTGAGAAGAGCAGTTAAAAGAACACTGGAAATATCTAGAATGTAATTTTGCCTAGTGATTCCAATCTTTTGATTGGCATGCACAGTTATCAGTTAATTTTGGAAATATTTATAAGTGCATGTACAAATATGCATTATCTCTATTAGGTGAAATCATGCACCATAAATGAAATACAGTTAATGGTTAGTAAAGTGTACATGAAAAACTTGTATTTCATGATATGCTGTGTTACTGATATTTATATCAACACTAGTGGCCCAGTGCACAAATTCATGCACATTGAAAGGAAATTAATTAGAAGAAATATTTTAATATCACTATTTGCCCTTTCTCTATAATAGAAGTATCAACTAAATTCACAATTGACAATGACAGATCAAAATATACACGTGATTGGCACCAGCGAGAGCTTTATATGTATTGCACATGCGCAAGTCAACTTAGCCTTTTATATATACAGAATAAACTTGCTTAATTAGACCTGCTTTCTGATGTAGCTAAGCTTTTTCCAGCCCAGTGAAGCATCCCAACTTCTCTTTCAGGTAATTGTCAGCTATGCAGCAGTAAATATCAACATGAAGCAGATTATTATTATAGATCACACTGGGAGAACAAAGGGTAAAATATTTAACTGCAGCAGTGTGTGACTATATTCTGTGCAGTGAGAAAACCTGAAGTCGTTTTCAAGATCCACTATTTCTTACTTCTTTTCAGTCGGGTCAAGTTTCTAAGCTTTCAAAATCTCTGTTTTCCGGCTAATGAAAATAGGATTCCACTGAGTCTCCTATCTACCTACTCCAAGACTTCTGTGAGAATCAAATGAGATGAAGCACGGGAAAATGCTTCACAGACATTTGGTTACAGTGTAACATGTTTCCACCTGGCTATAAAGCAAGTTGTTATGGTGACCGGTCGGAAGATGGGAAGGACACTTAGCATATTAGCCTTTTATATAGATAGATTGATGCCATATTCTTTTATTATTAAAAGAATAGTCATAGAAAGATAATACTGACAGTTGCTTAGAGACATTTCAGTATAATGCTTTCCTTTAGAGTTGAAACAAGAAAGCTGAGTACAGTGACATTGTCTAGCCTAGGTAACAATTGCTTTTAGTAGCAGAACTATCCAGAGCATGTATCTCCTTATTCTTGTTCAATATTATGATCGATATACCACATTAGCCTCTTACTTGCCTCAGGACACAAAAGTAGAATCCACAGATTCCTCCTTCTTTCACATTAATCAATATATATTCTGCTGCATTTAAAATATTTGCCAATACTCTGTCACTGTATTATCTATTATATGTCTACAACATTGTATTTACCCATTATACATCAAGTCTAGTGACAAATATAAATATTATTTCTACTAAGAAATTATTTGGATAATATACAGAAAACTTTCAGAATTTCACAGTGCTTCATCTCTTAAACAATAACAAGTTAGAGGCAGAGATATAATAGCAGTTAAATATTAATTTAGATTGTGTATATCTTAGAAATTATTTTGAGAAATTTAATACTTGATGCTAGCCCCGGCCAATGTGGCTTGGTGGTTGGAGCATCATCGTGAACACCAAAGGGTGGTGGGTTCGATTCTGTTTGGTGCACATACTCTGGTTGTGGGCTTGATCCCTAGTCAGCACATGTGGAAGGCAACCCCAGTCAATATTTCTCTCTCACATCCATACATCCATCTCTCTCTCTCTCTCTCTCTCTCTCTCTCTCTCTCTCTCCTTCCTCTTTAAAATCAATAGCGAAAATAAATGAATAAATAATGCACACTCTACATTTTAAAGGAAAACAGCTTATACTTCAAAACTATGGAAAAAGATACACGTGGCAGCACCTATCTGTATTGTCAAGTATTAGCATATACTATCTTTTGCTTTTAGGGGCATCTGTGCATAGTGTAATATCCCGATGCTTTATGGTGGATGATTTATACGTTACTTTGTTGTCACTGCCTTCCACATGTCCAAGCACTTAGTACAAGAGTATTCCTCTGCATAAATAACTTATTAACATTATCATTACTTACCTTGTTGGCTTTGTGTATTATTTTCCATAAAATACTGTTCAATAGGTAATAAACTAACAAAAATCAAAACATATAAACATTATTTAAAGCCTTCTCCTTCCTCCATTCTCTATCTGCCCAGCTCTCTCTGTAACCCCAAATTCTCTAGGTCATCCACATCAGCTTTCCTCCAAAGTTTTCTCAGGCAAATATAGGAATGTAAGCCTACTCTTCTCCCCACCTTAGTAGTACGTCATATAAACTCTTCTGTTCCTTTGTTTTTCACTAACCAATAATGCTTTGTGAAATCCATTCTCATTTTTAATAGCTTTATAGAATTAAGATTATAGATGTATGGTAATTATTTAACTAGTTTCCTGGTGATAGAATTTTTCACTTTAAATCTCTTCCCCTTGATTCTGAATCAGCCTTTGTTTACACTTCTATCCTATAAATAAAAGGCTAATATGCAAATCGACTGAACAGTGGAATGACCAGTCGCTATGACATGCACTGACCACCAGGGGGCAGATGCTCAATGCAGGAGCTGCCCCCTGGTGGTCAGTGTGCTCCCACAGGGGGAGCGCCACTCAGCCAGAAGCCAGGCTCAGGGCTGGTGAGCAAGCGCAGCAGTGGTGGCGGGAACTTCTACCGCCTCTGCAACAGCACTATGGATGTCCAGCTGACAGCTTAGGCCCACTCCCTGGGCCTAAGCCGTCAGTCGGACAGCCCCTGAGGGCTCCTGGACTGCGAGAGGGTGCAGGCCAGGCTGAGGGACCCCCTGGGTGCACAAATTTCGTGCACCAGGCCTCTAGTTAAATACAGAACACAGTGGAAGTGACTCTGACTTCGGAGGTCAGATGAGAAGAAATAGAGTTTCCTCCTCTTTCTTCTCTCTTGTATCTCCATCTCTCTCTCCCTCTCTCTCTCTCTCTCACCCTGCCTCCCTTTCACTCTTGTTATTCATTTGTCATTGGATCCCTAAGGTCATATTTAGAAAGAAAATTTACTAGAACACCTCGAAGGCTTTTGAAGGAACTGAAGAATGAACAGTTTCATAAGTCGAATACTAGGGTAAGAAGAATTTATTCTTGACCAATTTGCTTTGAAACCTTCAGGGTGTTCCTATTGTCCTATTTCCTTTATGTGAGATGTGTTCTCTTTGGAAAGTTCCACTGGAGCTGTCAGTCTGGATGGTGGAGTAGTCAAACACTGGACTTGCCTCCTCCCACAACCACATCAACGTTACTACTAAAGAGCAACCGTCCCTGAGAACCTTCTAAGGACAGCAGAACAGACGCCGTATAACTGAGGGTATAAACAAGAAGCTGCATCAAGACTGGAAGAAGGGGTGGAGACACAGAACTGGGCTGGACCCACACCCCCATGTGGTGGTTAAAAATCAGGAGGGATATTTCAGCTGTGCAAATCCCCATGAGCACTGACCAGCTCCAGACCAGTCCCCCCAGCCCAGGGTCCAATGCCGGGAAGAGAAGTCCCCATGACTTCTGACTGTGATCAGCCCTGGGGACTGTGACAGAGGCTGCTGGAGCCCCAGGCGTTCCTCTGAAAGGGCTCAAGCACAGACTTATTTGCTAAAGGACTCACTCACTCTGAGCTTTGTTGCTGGAGTGGCAGCTCAGAAGGAGGCAGGGAAATGTGGGGAGGAACTAAATTATCTGGTTCAGGGCTAGGGCTGGAGGGGCAGCTTTCTAGCAGACAGAGTACTGGCAGAGGCCAGTGTTCCTATGCTGAGTTCTCCCTCTGCAGGTACAGGTGCCATATCTGAGTCTCCATCAACCTGGCTTATACAGTTCTGGTGATTCCCCGAGACCTCGCTGCACTCACAGTGCGGGGCCACCCAAGCTACTTCCAGTGGCTTTTCCACACAAATAACCTGTCTTGGCTCCTGCTGTGGACTTTCCTAATATCTCCACCAAACCCAAACCAGCAGCATCTGGCTTCAGCATGCCCTCTACCTCTCTCTAAGCAGCCGCAAGCCTGGTACTAGTGACAGTGAGCATCGGTTCACATCTTAGCCTCTCCCACACACTTCCAAGCCCAGCACGAGTGGCAACCATCTGCAGGTCACTTTGTAACTCGAACCAGGTGGCCTTGAATAGGGCACAGACAGTGGCTGACCTTGGCATGAACCTCCCAAGAGGCCCCCAAACCAAAAAACTGAGTGGCCAGATTCAGACCACACTAGAGTATCCCCCAGTGACCTCTACAAATGACACATCTAAAGGGCAGACTCAGGCACCAGACGCCTGCTAAAGTGAATGCTGCTCCAGGGGTTTGCCCTGCACAACCTCTCCCCCATTGTAGCCACAGCCAGTCCTCACAACTCACCAGCCTGAGGCTCCATCCCTCCCACTCAAGTGCCAACAACAATCCTGAAAGTGGATATTACACAGCGACCAGAGACAGAAGAGGGCTTGGTTTACAAACAGCAAGATTTACTTGGGTGAGAAAATAGGGAGGTTGAGGGTTGCCAGACAGAGACTTGGTGAAGAAACCTGGGGAACACTAAGCTTGCAGAAAAGAGATGACGGGAAGGCCAGTTCTTGTAGTTGATGTAACTTACAACGTGAGTTTGAATCCATTTTCACTTGAAGAACACTCAGGATTTCTTGAACAAACCGTCCTTATTCTGAAAATAATTAAGAACTCTTCTCAATGAGCACTTAACACTACGGTGTCGGGTGAATTTCCCGCCAAAATATAAGATGGCGTGTTAAAATGCCTATATCTTTTGAAGTATGGGTTCGATTGAAATGAAATATTTGGTAATACGCAGTTACAATCGGCCCGAGTTTACACGTTTCCCGCACTCCACCGCAAATCTATATGAACCGAGTTTAAGACGGCTCCCGCGGAGTACGCGCAATTCACGCGAGCCGACTTAACTCGTTTCCCGCAACCCAAGTGTTTTAATATAGCATAGTCTTGTTTAGTGAAATAGTTTATGCCTAAGAAAGTATGGTTTACAAATGTTATCAAACAGGTAAAAAGGTGCAGGAAAGAGAAAGCCATCTAAAAATGGGGGCAGTCCTAACTGGTTTGGCTCAGTGGATAGAACGTCGGCCTGCGGACTCAAGGGTCCCGGGTTCGATTCCGGTCAAGGGCATGTAACTTGGTTGCAGGCACATACCCAGTAGGGAGTGTGCAGGAGGCAGCTGATCGATGTTTCTCTCTCATTGATGTTTCTGGCTCTCTATCCCTCTCCCTTCCTCTCTGTAAAAAGCCAATAAAATATATTAAAAAAAATAAAAATGGGGGCAGCCTTATGTTGACACATGACTGCTTGTCTTCTCTGGGAGCTGACATGCCTTCTCTGTGGCCAGTGACAATCCTCCCGCCTCCCTGGGGACCATCGCCACTCACATAAAGGACATGCTGCCCCCCAACTTTGTCAGCTCACCTGAGGGCACTTCCACTGGACAGCGACACACAGAGGCAC
>NW_005871141.1:3154724-3157211 GCF_000147115.1 Myotis lucifugus | reverse complement strand
ACATTCACGTTGTCGTGCAACTGATCTCCAGAACTCTCTTCATTTTGAAAAACTGGGATTCTATACTCATTAAACAAGATATCAAGTATACTGTGAAGAAATGTTGTTAAATTGGTGCTATTTTCCCAACACACTTGTTTTTTTAAAAAATTTAAATTCTTTATTGTTTAAAGTATTACATATGTCTTCTTTTTTCCCCCAATTGACCTCTCCCTGGCCGTTCCCACCCCCAGAACATGCCTTTGCCCCCCACCAATGTCTGTGTCTATTGGTTATGCTTATATGCATGGTTGCTCTCTTACCACCCCACCCCCCAACCCTCCCCTGCCTTCCCTATGAGGTTTGATGGTCTGTTCATGTTTCTAAGTCTCTGGATCTACATATTTTTGTTTATCAGTTTACACTGTTCATTATAGTCCACAAATGAGATTATTCCAGCACACTCTTCATATGCCTACTTGTAAGACTACACAAATGTCACTCATAAAATACAATTATGTATAAAGAATACATAGAGTAATTTATGTGATTTTTTCCCCTTAACAGCACATTGCATAATCTATTACAGAGTAAAGAAGCCAAAATTGGAAAAAATATTGAAATGAGAACCAGATAACTTTGTCTTAGTTCTTGTTCTACACTTAAGTAGTTTAATCCTTCAGAAAAATTCATTTTATATATTTGGCTTAGATCATCATCATCACCATCATCACCATCGTCATCATCATTGACTTCTTGGGCATATATTATGTGCCAGACACAGATTAAAGAAGTTTAAATCCATTAACTTATTTTATCTCCATTAATAGAACTATAGAGTATATAAATATAAAATGAAGTCTTTTCAAACCATAAATATTTATAGTTCTGTGATCCTGAATTGATTATATCCAAATGAAACAAGCCTTCCCTTACAGCGACAAATTAAGCAATCAAATTAAACACAGAAAAGGAAAAACAAGATTATAATTACATGCTACCAAAATAATCATTCAATTAAATACAAAAGCATTTGAACTTTGTCATTCCTAGGTAAACATCTATGTCTAGCTTGTTTATTGTATATGTCCACTGTTTCTAAACTTATTCTATTTTTATGCAGAAATAATATTGGATTTTTTAGACTTCTAAATTTTATAATCACTTTTAAACTTCTAATACATTATTTTTATAGAATTTATATGATGCTAAATTCTGCTGAGACTAGCAGAGGACTGTACATATGAGTTTGCAAAAATTATATAGTTTGCCAGAATGTTAGAAAAGAACATATAAGTTTCAAGAAAGAAAAAAAACCACCTCAATGATGTCTAGTTAATGATTTTTAAAAATCTAAAAAGAAACAAAAAACCCACAACAAAAAACAGTCCCATTAAATGGCTCATTAAGAACACCAAACTGATTAACAAAAACATATCCTAAAGATAAATTTCTAATGATCAATAAATTAGAGTTAGATAATTAAAATCCCTCTTTTTTTCTAAAGGATTTTTTCAAGGTGACTATTCTAAAGTTTCACAACTTCTGAAATGAAAAGTTCTTTGGTATATTTATCCGTCTATATACAACTCACTGGTGACTCTGATAGGGTTGCAAATAAAATTAATGTATGTTTTTGGTGCATTGGAAAGAAAAAGAAACAAATAAGTGTAAATAAAATATTTACATACATAGAATATTGCTAATATAATGAATAATTAAAATGGAAAAGATTATATTAAAGACAGTTGAAATCAACTCTTTAGTACATTTTATTTCCTAGAGAGAGTTTAACCTGAAGCTAGTGTAAAAGGAAAGAAAAAGAAAAGATGGATCTCATGATCTCACTCAAATGTGGAATATAATGAACAACATAAACTAATGAACTAAAATAGATGCAGAGACATAGAAGCATGGAACAGACCATCCATCCTCAGGGGAAAGGAGGGTAGTGGGGGGAAGAGAGGGAGAGATCAACCAAAGGATTTGTATGCATGCACATAAGCACAGCCCATGGACACACACACACACAGTCAGTAGAGGGGTGAGGCCATGTATGGGGCGGGGGGAGGTGGGAATGAGCGGGGAGAGGTCAATGGGGGGAAAAGGATTCATATGTAATACTTTAAACCAGTGGTTCTCAACCTTGGCTGCACATTAGAATCACCTGGGGATCTTTTTAAAATCCTGATTTCTGGGCCTCATCCTCCGGAAATTCTGTTTCTTTGTTACTAATGTTGTGTCCCCACCCCATAACAAAGAAACAGAATTTCCAGAGGATGAGGCCCAGAAATCAGGATTTTAAAAAGATTCCCAGGTGATTCTAATGTGCAGCCAAGGTTGAGAACCACTGCTTTAAACAATAAAGACCCTAAAAAAAGAAAAGAAAAAAAATGGAGGTCTGTTTTATTCTCCCAATGCAGGAGATACTACCTGCTAAATTAGCTCCAATCTTAAAACAGGAGGAAAAGACCTGGAGACAATGGTGGCTGTCAGGCTGTGTGTAGC
>NW_005871141.1:3075634-3154261 GCF_000147115.1 Myotis lucifugus | reverse complement strand
CAGTTGGCAATAATTGGATAGCAAGGAGACCCCAACAGAGCTCTCGCTGGTAGAAATTATCTCTGGAGCTGTAGCATCTTGAGACAGTTTGCTCAAAACTTTCATTATCTTAATTGGATTTTGCTATGAAGTGAACCAACCTGCCTAGTGCTCTATGCTCTTGGAATCCTTCCAGACGAAGCTGGGGCTGTGAGGGCTGAGTCCCTTGCATGAATTTTGTGTATCAGGCCTCGAGTGTGTGTGTGTGTGTGTGTATTTTAGAGAGAGAGAGAGACAGAGAGAGAGAGAGAGAGAGAGAGAGAGAGAGAGAGAGAGAGAGAGAGGGAGAGAGAGATTGAGAGAGAGAGAGAGATTGAGATTACAAGAAAACCTCTAAACCTACCAAGGGAAATAACTGACTATTAATATATAGACCTAGTCACTGGAAAAATGGGATGATCTTAATAATTGCAAATAAAACTACATGTAATAAAATTCCAATCAAGTGAAATCCCAAATATTATGCTTCAGAAAAAAATATTTGTTTCAGGGGAAAAAAATATTGCGATTGTGGAAGTGAAAAAAAGAGGTTAAACATATCTTTTTAATGCAGTCCTGTGCACTGTCCAGCGGACTCTCTAAGAGTTAAGTGCTTCTGAGTAGGATGTACCTTTATTATTGTTGACGAGTTAGGATAATTCATACAAATCTGTAGAGACAGAAGTTGTAGAGAACTGTTTCCTGTCAATAAAAATATAGACTCTTGTCCATACAAATACAAATTATGTTATCTAATAAACACACATTCCATTTTCCACTTTTAGAAAAGCTGACACCAAACATTAAGTTTTAATATATTATTTGATAGTGACCAGTTGTGCTCCCATTACTAAATTCATTCCAGCTTTCCTGATTGTGTGTTTGGGGGGAAGGGGGGTTATTTTTCTTTTTCTGATCTCATTTGCACTGGTTGTTGACACTTTACTGGTTCCTTCATTAACTAATGAGTTAAATTAAATCTCTGACATGTGTGTAAATTACGTTTGCATGAGGGTCATGACTTGACCTGTTTGAAAATATAATTAAGCAGATTTGGATGTCCATGATATTGACATTGATACAGTCAAAATACACAATCTTCAGAATATTTGAAGAACTGTGTTTCCATACTTTTTGCAAGTAATCGAAAATCCCCAAACTAAATGTTTGCAAAAAGCCTTAGTGTGTGTTCTAAGAATCACCAGTCCTGCTTGTTAAAAATAAAAGTGAAGTCCCACCCTGGCCATTCTGTTCCTGTATATCTGGGCTCAGCTCTAGGGCCTGAATTTTTTAACAATTAATTACTCATTCGGATGTGGGTACTGATGGACTCTATTAAAGTCGTAGTGTTCAGCATCCTTTTTAAATAACGGGCAAAATTAAGAGCAGTTACAAAAGTAAACCGGTCCCTAAGACGTTTGGTTGGAAACATGCTTTTGTTTGCTCTCTGGTTCGCCCAGTGTTACAAACTACTACTGACACGTTTTATTTTTAAATCGGTTTAAAACAAAACAAAACAAAAACTAGCAAGCAAATGAATTGGGGAGGGGCATCTCCTGCAACACTTCTGTGGAGGAATTAGCTTTTATTATTCTCCCAACGTTTCCCATGATTGATACTTATGTGATTACTAGAGGCCTGTTGCAGGAAGATTCCTGCAAGAATAGAGATTCGCTCCCACCTCTGCTGCCTCGGCTCCCTCCCACCTCCCGCCTCCCGCTGCTGCCTCCCACCGCCCGCTGCAGCCCTGCCTTCCGCCTCCCGCCACCTCCCACCCCCTTCGCCCCCGCTGCCCGCCTTGCCCCGGCTCCGCTCCCGCCTCCCGCCTCTGCTGCCTTTGGCTCCGTTCCTGTCTCCGCTGTCTCTACTTTGCTCCCTTCTGTAGCCCTTGGTTTCCTTCTACATTGTCTTCAGTCTTTGCTCCCAGCCGGTATATGCAAATTAACCACCATCTTGGTCGGGTTAATTTGCATATAGTCACTCTGATTGGCTGGTGGGCGTAGCAAAGGTATGGTCAATTAGCATCTTTGTCTTTTACTAGTGTAGATCCCCCCTCCCCCCCTTTAATATCTTCTTTTTATAAGCAGTTGCTTTTAAGTTTGAGAATGCAGGTACATGACGTTTATGACAGGAAGACTGTAGCAAAATATACCCCCCCCCATACAAATCTAATCTTTTTCCATGAACCTGGATCGCAAAAGCAAGTTTAGAAAGACTGAGTATTTGTTCCTTAGTGCCTTTTAAATATGGATACGTCAGCTGGGGGAAAAGAACTTATACTTTTAGCAGCGAACATAGCAATTTTCAGGGGAAAGAGGATGGGATGAGAGTTGTTTGGCACAAAAGTACTAAAAAAGCCCTGCAATTAAAGAGCACTCCTTTAACAGGAAGGTGTATTTATTTAGATTTTTGGAAGCCATACTTTGAATAATTTGTTACTGGATGTCTCGGCACAGGTGCTCAGGTGTTCAGTATAAACCATTTTTCAAGAGAAATTGGCGGGTTATGCTACTTCATCGGTGAATAGAAGAGGAGGTCTGTGTGGGAAACCTTATACTCTTCTCAGTACATTAAGTAGAAAAAATAGCATCCATAGATTACATAATTTCCTTGTCTATTCATCACTGTAATTTTAAATAAAATAGGTGGCTGTTTGGTTTTGCAGTTCTTTTATGAGAAAGTTGTCTAAGGCTTTTAAGGATATGAGGAAGCCCTTAAAATAACTCCAAAAAGACATAAAATAAATGAGGAGCTTTTGACCGACTGCGATTTTCCTAGTGCTTTCCACTCCATGAAGCCTATTTGCAACAGAGAAAATATCTTAACAAAGGTGTCTTTTGTGTGTTTTATTGGGTTTGTCTGATCGAAGTCCATTCTTGTGTGCTGAGTGTAATTCATAAGCATCTTATCCTTTGCCATGTGTGGACCTTATGAGCGGGTCTCATGCCATTTTGAACCAGAGGACTTCTTATTCCCATGATTCCTTCTTTCTTTCCTAACGCCACTTCCTTTACATCAGCGCACAGCTGAATGTGACCTACTCTAGCAAGGCATTTATAATAGGAGGGCACATTGAACTTCTCCTATTACACTTCCTGCATACTTAGAGTAAACTAGCATCCAAATTGGTACTATGAGTTCATATCAATTTTTAATACAATAAAGTGAATTATTTTAAACTAGTGGCCCAGTGCACAAAATTCGTGCACGGAGGGGGGGGTCCCTCAGCCCAGCCTGCACCCTCTCCCATTGGGGACATCCCTCTCGCAATCTGGGACCTCTGGCTCCTAACCGCTCATTTGCCTGCCTGCCTGATCACCCCTAACTGCCTCTGCCTGCCTGATCACCTTTAACTGCCCTCCCCTGCCAGCCTGATTTTGCCCCCAACTGCCCTCCCCTGCAGGCCTGACCACCCCTAACTGCCCTCCCCTGCCAGCCTGATTTTCCTCCCAACTGCCCTCCCCTGCAGGCCTGATCTCGCCCCCCAACTGCCCTCCTCTGCATGCCAATTTGGTTCTGATTGGGAGGTTTCTATGCTAGTCAGCATCAAAAGCTCTGCTACCTAGGCAGCCATTGGCTCCTCACAGTTGACCCAGATTTGGTTCTGATTGGTCAGTTTCTATGCCAGTCAGCATCTTTGGGCCTATCAAGGGGACCTAATCAGAAAGGTGGGGCTGATCTGCAGCCCTGGTGGAGACCTGGAGAGAAATGGAGGTGCTACTGCTGGCCCAGCCGGAGAGAAAGACAGAGGCAAGTGCTGGTCAACAGCTGCCACACAGGCTATGGATCAGACCCTGCTTCTTTCTTCAGGCCTCTCTGCAGGCCTGATTCCCAGCCCCCTCAGCAGTCAGTGCTGGGTTGCTGCGCCTGCAGCCACAGCAGTCAGTGCTGGGTCACCATGGCAACCCAGCCCTGACTGTAGGACTGACTTCTGGTTGGTCAAGCCTCTGGTCATGACGGACCCAGGGTTTTTATATATTAGGATTTAGTTTTATGTGAAAAAAAAAAGCAAGGAGTCAACATGCAATAAGTCTGTAGATCAGAGACTATCCTGTCACTGTTTCATTTAGGAATTGTATTGTAAGCAAAACTACTTGTTTGTGTTTATGTTCTTATTTGTATTCTGCTTTCTTCAAATGCTCAAATCAGCCACTGAGTTATATCAGCTAGGACAGATTAATCCAGTTATAATCGCTTAAATTGGAAACTTCCCAAATCTTGCCTAAATCCAATCATATGCATGAAATCCAGTCTTATAGATTTACATGCCATTAATATTAACCCTTCAATTATCTAAACAATGAAAAGTAAATCTCATTTATAAATTTATTCAACAGATATGACCTCTCCCTCTCTCTCTCTCTCTCTCTCTCTCTCTTTCTCTCTCCCCACACTTCATACTCCGTCTTTCTCTACACTTTCTCTTTTCCCTTTAACCTGGGACCTTGCATCAAATATCAGGTTTAATAATGTAATTAATGTGTTCATAACATGTGTAGAAGTTCAATCCCTGTCCATAATTCAGTGATCTAAGACTTTTGAAAATAATTTTGATGCATAAATGAGTTACATGTTTTTTTGTAAGTTTTGGAGCCAGCACTGATTTTAAACTGCCTTAACTTTAAAACATAATTTTTGATTTAAGAAACATATACATGTTAAATGTATAAAGTTTAAAATTATGATTAAGGACAAAAATAAACTCAGTTCATCACCCAAGTAATGTTAAAAAACAAAACTAAACAACAAAGAAAACACAGATGGTCCCGTGCAGTGCTTTTTCCTTACTAAAAGGGGTGCTGTTTGACTCTGCAATAGATCCTTAGTGTCATTCATCCATAACACATATACTAAATACACACAAATATGTCTATAAATATATATCATATATAAATACATATATATATATATATGGATGTATATATGTAAATGAAAATATATCTGGCCAAGCTGACATACAATCCAATTTTTGTTATTTTGTTTACAGAAATAAATCTAGTGAAAAATGACATCCATTTTAACATGCAAACTTATGGGTCAGAAATGATATTTCTTTGTGGACATGAGTATATGAGACTGTCTTCCTGGTTAATGCCCTATAAAGTGATTGCTGAATGGAAGTAGGTATTTACATTAATTTATTTTGTTTTAATTTACTTTGTCATTAAAAGTGTATGGAAGATACTGTATACACATGTTCTTCAATTTTCTATTAAGTTATTTAACTTAGTGATTTATTGGAGTTCTCCATATTTCTGTGAAATTTAATCCAGATATGAGGCACAAATGTTTTCTCAGTCTATCTTTTATATTTTTACTCTGTGTTGGGTATATTTGTTGAATAACAGTGTAGAAAAGAAAGTATTTTAGTATTTTATCAACACATGCCTGTAGTTTTAATTTTGCAAAACCTCTCTCTTAAATTCATTTCTTTTCAACTGCCTTTCAAAAGAATAAGAAGAAAAGTCTGCTCCTGCTGGGTTTGTTATGGAGTGCTCGCCATTCTCCCTTAACTGGTAAATTGGAGCTTTATTAAAACTTCAAAAAGCACTTTAATGTCTTTAGCCAAAATAGTAACATGACAAGCAAATTTGAAAATTGTTTGAATACTGTTTATGGTAGAAAAAATTCTAGTAGAAAAATTACATGTTTTAAATGACCTTTAATATCTTTCAAAAAATCCCTTAAAATCCCTTTAGGCTCCCAAAGGATGTTGAGCTGGTATTCCTGGTAATTCTTGTGATTTACTCTGTCTCTTTCAAGTTATTTCTATGCCTCAGTTTCTTCACTTGGAAATAATAGACATAATACCCTAGCTTGTTTGGCTCAGTGCATAGAGAGTCAGCCTGCGGACCGAAAGATCCAGGTTCGATTCCGGTCAAGGGCATGTACCTTGATTTCAGGCTCTTCCCCAGGTTTTCCCTGGTAGGGCCTCCTGCAGGAGGCAACCAATCTACGTGCTTCTCTCACATTGATGTTTCTCTTCTTTTTCCCTCTCTCTTTCACTCCCTAAAAATCTATGGAAAAATATACTCGTTTGATAATTAAAAAAAGAAAGAAAATAATAGACATAATAATATTGCCTATTTTTTAAATAATAATTTCAAATATTTATTGTCAATAGACCCACATATAGAGTATCATAGGTGATTTTTCATGAGCTGTTCCATGAATTTAAGGCATAGAGCCTTTCAGCAATATTACTGAATGCAATAGAACATTTTATTTCACATCACTCTACTTGAGGCAGAAAGGACTTATTAACTGGTATCTTACATCATTCTAATCTCCTTCGTGGATGAAATATATTCTATATATACTTGCATTGTAAAGAATTCTTCCTTTATTAAAAAAAGTATATTTTAATTAACATTGGCCTTGAAAATGGGAATTCTCAGCTTACAGCCATTTCTGTTCTATTTGTTGATATCTAAAACCAGTATGGTTCAGGGAGAATATCTGCAATGAGATTTTAACTCAAGGCATTTTGGTGTTTTTAATGGAGTGAATAATTGTATAATAAGCAAATACCTAGCTCTCAAATCAGTTTCAGGAAACTAAATAATACTAGATGAAATTAGAATGTCTTTCTTTAGCAACTTGCACTTTCAATATGATTTCAATTGCAAATAAAATGGTTATTTTACTTAGGTTTATTAGGGTAACCAAAAGTATGACCAAGCGTTGACATGCGTTTTACATTTTCCTGATTATTTGGAAGAGCATTTCCATCCTCAATCGTGCCCAGGGAATCCCAGGCAATATTTCCAGAATGTCTGAAATTTGTAAATACATCCTTGGTCTCCTATTTTAAAATAATATTTGAAGGCAGCTAATTTACTATATTTTAAAAAAAAATTCGTAACATATAGGCAAGTCTTTGTTGTTATCTTCATCATTAACATTTCCTGTATCGTGTTCACCAATAAAGGTCTGGCTAATGGGATAATAATCTGTGTTTATATAATAGAGACTTCAGATTTTATAGTAATATAATGAAAGGTGATTTGTATCAGGCTTCCAATTTCGGGTATATAATTGCTTCTTCCATTCATCCTTACCAGGCAATTTTTTCAAAATATTTCTTTACGAGAAGCTATTTCAATTGACCTAATTATTTTGAAACAGTGCAGGCATTTTCAAATGTGACTATGGTGAACAGACTCTAGGGTGGCCCCAATTGGGAAGAAATTCAGAATTCAAATGTGTTTCTCTTCAAGAATATAATGCTTTTCATATCTGCAGCAAAAGGAATGACTATCAATTTAATTTGCTCTGAAGAGCCAATTTTTTTTTCATGAGATGTAGCTGCAGCATTGTATTTTGCACCTGCATTTTTAAAGGCATGGAGTTTAATTGCTGATTTATTTGGGTTATTATTTTTATATTTGGGCTCATTTTGCCATTACATTGAGATTCAATTGTGCATTGACTGATGCCCTTGGAAAACTGTATTCCATGCTGAGAATTTAATTGCAGAAACTGTGTGTGTGTGGGGGGGGGTTGGGTGGGAGGTATGTATTAAATCTATTGAGAAGATTAAGATACAGTTGGACCTAAAATAAATTTCCAAAATGAGAATTATTATTGCCAAGTAGTTTCAAAACACTTCACAATTACATTTTAAGAAAGATAGGTCTGACTTTTCTTCATTTTTATTTGCATGAATACTTGCTTTCAAGGTGAAATACACATTGCATATCAAGATATGTAGCTTTGCATGCAATATCATTGTACAGTTAGTTGGTAACTCTGCTCCTTCCTAGATTGAATACATTGTCCCAAATTAGGTGAGTAAACTTTACTTGCCTTCTACTGCAGAATGGCATAGAGAGACAAAAGTATGTTAGTACAAATATATTACTTTAAATCTGTTTTACACTAAGAGGTCCTCTCTTGTGCCATTTGTTAAAATAGATCAGAATGAAACTATTTGAAAATTTCAACTGTATAACAAAAAAATAACAAAATAGTGAAGGGTGAGGATAAGTGGTTTTAATTGTTAGATAAAAATATTACCTTTAATGAAATAAAACCCCTAGTGTGTGTATACTTAAAACCCTCAAATCAAACATCAAAAGAAAGCCTTCAAGTGTTTTCATTCAAAACTTTATTTTTAAATATTAATCAAGGTAATGTAAGTATGTGATAGACATTAAAGTTTACAAAGAGTCTTATAATGAAAAGCAGCAACTCTTCACCATCACCTCATTCTCAGTCACACAGTCTAGAAATAAATAAATTTTAATTGGTCCTCGTTCTAGTTCCAATGGCAGTTTCTCCTTTATTTACAAAACAAAGCTTACTATATTTTTACTTTTTCAAGTTTAGATATTGATGTCCAGTTTAGAAAAGTAAAAATTTAATTCACAATCCTCAACCTCCACTTCCATTCAATGCCTTCCAACAATTTTTTCTTGTACAATTGATTTTAACTCTTCTACTGCTTTTACATGTAATTATAGATAATATGCTTGTGTCAAAATATTTCTATCAACTTTGGCTCCAAGAACATAAAATGAACATTCAAAAAAATAAATTTATTTTTACTGATTTCAAAGAGGAAGGGAAAGGGAGAGACAGAAACATCAATGATGAGAGAGAACCATTGATTGGCTGCCTCTTGCACACCCCACACCAGGGATCGAGCATGTGCCCTGACTGGGAATCCAACTGTGACCTCCTGGTTCATAGGTTGATGCTCATCCATGGAGCCACACTAGTCGAGCTAAAAATGAACATTTTAAACTCAAAAGCCTTCCCTTAGTATCTGCTCTTGCACCTCCCAGTTCTTTCATCTGTACCTTCACCTTTATATTTTCAAGGCAGATTGCATCTGCATTCTGTTCACTATTTTAAACTATCCAAGCTTTACCTGTCATTTAAGTCTAAAAGTGGAAAACTGATGACCACCACCTATATAATTACGGATATGAAAACTACTCTTCAGAACAAAGGCACCTCATTTCCCGGGGCATTTATCATTTCATAGATGTGATATGAAGATTTCTTTTCCATTTCTGGGCTCATTTGAACGTCTAGCTTTACTTTTCAAAAATTGCTTGTATTTTTATAATCATAGAGACCTGCGTTTGAGGCAGAGTTCCTCCACTTACTAAATGTGAAATTATCAGCAAAAGACAGTATACTAATTCCCAGGACTGATATTTCTCAACTGCAAAGGGAAGATAATAATATAGGCTGCACAAAGAATATTGTGAATTTTAGAAAAGTAATTATTTTAAGTTGCTTCCCTGGGAACGTGGCACTAAATAATCATTCAGCAAATGGTAACATATTCATCTAATTTTGTTGGGGGGTCTGAGTAGGATTGACATGGAGTGATCTGCTGATCACCTTTCCTTGCCCCTCCCTCACTGACAATATGGGTGGCTTTCATCTCTGAAATATTTCTGAAAATTAAACCTTAACCCAGCCTCCTTTGTCAAAACAAGAGAAATGTTGAATCCACGAAAACTGACGTGATACCATGGAAAAATCACAAATATGTGTGATGATGACTATGACTGTTAAGAAATGTCTAGCTTTGCCTTATGTTACTTTAATGACGTCCGATGAATCCTGCCTCCTGGGTTCAGGCCTCTTTGCAGGGTGACACTGCCATTGCTCCTCTCAAAAAGTGAAGTTTCTCCATCCCTGTCCAGTCTCTCTAGGCAGCTATCACAACATATCCCAACTGAAACAACTGACGCTCTGGAGGCTCGATGTCTAAGACTGTGGCACCAGATGGTCAGGTGAGGGACCTCCTCCTGGATCATAGCTGCTTCCTGCTTCCTGTGTCCCTATAGGGCAGTGGTTCTCAACCTTCTGGCCCTTTAAATAGAGTTCCTCATGTTGTGACCCAACCATAAAATTATTTTCGTTGCTACTTCATCACTGTAATGTTGCCACTGTTATGAATTGTAATGTAAATATCTGATATGCAGGATGGTCTTAGGCGACCCCTGTGAAAGGGTCGTTCGGCTGCCAAAGGGGTCGCGACCCACAGGTTGAGAACCGCTGTTATAGGGTGAAGGGTCTGTGGGTATTTCTGGAGCTTCTGTTATAAGGCACTCATCCCATTCATAAGGGTTCCACTCTCATGACTAAGTACCCAAAGTCCACCTGCTATGTTGTGTCATAGTAACAGCATTTCTAATTTATTGTTTAATGCAGTGGTCGGCAAACTGCGGCTCGCGAGCTACATGTGGCTCTTTGGCCCCTTGAGTGTGGCTCTTCCACAAAATACCACGTGCGGGCGCACGTACAGTGCGATTGAAACTTCGTGGCCCATGCGCAGAAGTCGGTTTTCGGCCTGGGTGAGTCTATTTTGAAGAAGTACTGTTGATATTTGGCTCTGTTGACTAATGAGTTTGCCGACCACTGATATAGAGGAAACAAGTACACAAGACGAGTGTGGATGGAAGACTTGGAAGGGGTCGATCTCAGCGAACATACCTCCATCAGATTGAGGACGTTTTTAGCAAAGGCCAGCTTAGGAGGACCCTAATTAAGTTAATAACAATGTACCTACCTATATAGTTTGAGTTTAAAAAATTTGGCTCTCAAAAGAAATTTCAATGGTTGTACTGTTGATATTTGGCTCTGTTGACTAATGAGTGTGCCGACCACTGGTTTAATGGGTCGGCACGTACGGTCAGCGTCTCCTGCTGTCTGCTCTCTGTCTCTCGGAAATATCCCACGCGGTTTTGAAGCTTCATGTTATCTCCTCACGGAGGTGGATGATCTACTTCCTGGGTCTGCACTTCTGGGCGACAGTTTGCAAGTAGCTCCTGTGTGCAGTGATTCCTCTGATCTAGTTTATAATTGGCTCCCCAGCCACAGACTTTTACTCGAGAGGGTTTTCCAAAGTGTCCTGGGTTTCTTAGCTTCTTTCTTTGGTTTTACCAGAGACACATTTTTACCCTTTCTGCTTACTGCCTATGAAATAAAGTTATAAAAGCAAGAGACCCCTCCAGGCATCCTCATGTTTTTATCTGAGTCATAGCTTCCCCAGGCTGTGATTTCTTGTGTTTTAAGCTGAAGGTGGGTCTCATGGCCATTCTGAATCCATGATGGCTTTGCATTTGTTTCACGAAAGGTCTAATTTAAACTACACTTCTACACATACATTTACCACTTGTGGATATTTCCATTGAAATCTATCATTTTCTTCTATGATTTATACAATTAAAGAGAAATCACAGACGGGTCATAATTAATTTTCACAAATACTGATGACGAGTATACACATATCTTTGGTTTCATTCTGACATTCAGGACCTTCGAAAAACCTTCACCTTTGAGGCCTTTTTTAAACAGTTTTTTTTTTCCTCATTTAAGTGCATGTTCACACTAGTCACAGAGCACCTGGTGCTCCGCTCACACAGGGAACATATTACAATTTAAAAAGAAGAAATCTAAACTACTTAGATGAAAACACTTTCATAATACCCATTTCAACCCTGACAATACTTAAATGCATCCCTAACATGTTAGCTTCCAGGGAAAAGGAGTTCCAAACAAGGGTGGAAATGTGGTCTGGGTTCCTGTGACCAAACCCACGGAAGGCTAAGCCCACACAATGGAAGGCGTAGCTTCAGGGAATGGAGCTCAGGGACCCGCCCCTCACGAAGGACCTCAGGGGATTCTCTGTACACACACAACCATCTGTGAACCAGGGCGCCCTCACTGTTGAAGCAGCTGTTCTAAACGCTTCCCAACACGGACATCTCATGCATTCATTTATCTGAAGTGAGGAAAACTGTTCTACATGCCGTTTGCTCCCCACATTGCAGATCAGCCTAGAATTATAATACGTCACACTGTATAATTTATATTTTAACATTATAAAATTTATTTAATTAATATTTGAATAGGCTATTCATTCCTATGGTTTAAAGTGCAATTATAAAGTGATATAAAGTAGAATTATAAAATTGTGTAAAGTAAGTATTCTCTCTCTAACCTCATTGATCCCCATAATATCCTGAGAGCAGGTTATCACTGCTATTAGCTTCTTCTAAATCTTTTCAACACTTTTGCGTGGATTAAATCACATGCATATACATGGTGGAGCAAGAGTTGTTTACAGTTGTTTGTATAAAAATAATACAATAATTCATAAATAATAACACAAGAATAAACTGTTTCCCATATTACAACTGTAAACCAGCTTTTGCCCCACCCTATATTATGCAAATATTTCATTATATACACTGTTCTGATCTTCACCAATAGTGTGTGTGTGTGTGTGTGTGTGTGTGTGTTTTATTCCTATTCACTTGCTTTTCTGTCTACCTTTTGATCTTGCATATTTCTTCTCTTTGGCTTGTTTATTTTATTTTTATTAGAGTACTAATCTTATGATCTGTACTAGCTCTTTACCTCTTAAAAATAGTGAAATGTATATCTGTCATTTCTTTTATTTGGTACAATAGAGTAATGCCCTACTGTGCTTTTATTTGTGGGTTTAATTTTCAGAGGTAGTTTTTCAGTAAGATATTCATTCCCTTCCAGTTTTTCTATTTGAGTTTCCTCATCTGTAGGGCCTAATGGATTAGTCATTAGGGTGATTGTAAACATTACATATTAACAGTAGTACACTAGTATTTAATAACCAGCTCTCTGCAGAAAACAGACAAAAACAAAAGAAAGCCCTGCCTTGTACATTTGACATTTATATAAATATAAAATCTATATAAAAACTATAAAATCTACCTACTGCCCATATGAAACCCATCAGTGTCAGACTACCAACACGACGTTCACCAGCTCACACGATTGTAACTACTTCACTCAGCTCTGACCTAGCCTAGAGTAAACCCTAAATAACAGCTTCTTACAGTTCTTATTTTGTATTTTTAAAATAATTTTATGATTATTTCAGTACACTTATTTTTTATCCATGTGAAACTTATTTTGATGTAAGTTTAGTGGTGAGGCTCTAATTTTTATAATTTCCAGAAATACAATCAAACATTAAAGCCATTAAGGATTGTTTCTTAATAGAAAGAACTGTGGACCTCACAGGAGAAGAGACATGTGCAATGTACAACATCTCAAGTTGGTTTCCAAGTCTTTGTGGACTTTGCTTCTGTCTCTGACAGGTAAGTGCAAGATTGGAGTTGTCAAATTTACTTTATTTGCCTTCCCAATCTTTAGCATATTTTACTATTTTCCAGTAAAAGGTATTTTCTGGAAGGCTGAGAAAAATAATTTCAAATGGAGCAGAAGCTAAAGTTTTAAAGGTAGTGATGACAGTACACAGAGGATAAGTGTAGTCCAAGGGGTAACAAATGATAAAACTGAGAAAAGGTAGTAGGACAGCTATGTGGTGAATAAGAAAATCATCTCTTGAAAGTTCTCCAAGCATAACCAAAGGTCTCAGGGCAGAAATTTCCTTTCCACAGCAACTGTGTATTTATGAGGCATCTAAGCCCAGTCATTTGAATTATTGGGACAAAGAAATGGTGTTAACTCAAAATGCTCCTGAATCTGGCATGCTTTTGGGGCCAGGTTACTTGTATGTGTTAGAATTAACTGGGGCAACATGCCAATCAGATAAACTGGGAGTTTCAGTCCTGCAATTAATAGACTGGAGAAATGTCCTGATATTAGATATGTTGCTGCTTAGTTGAGCACTATCTGGTAAAAAGTGTTCTATCAATGTATAATGCAAACATCATTTCTCTGCCTGGGCATGTTCATTCCACTAGGACCAGCCAGTATCATTGCATGTTGTCAATTATTTTCTTAAATATATATATTGATTTCAGAGAGGAATAGAGGCAGAGAAAGAGACATAAACATCAATGATGAGAGAGAGTCATTGACTAGCTGCCTCCTGCATGCCCCACAATGGTGATCAAGCCCACAACCCAAGCATGTGCCCTGACCGAGAATTGAACCACAACTTCCTGGTTCATAGGTTGACTCTCAACCACTGAGCCATGCCACCCGGGCTAGCCAACCGTCCTGACCGAGAATTGAACCACAACTTCCTTGTTCATAGGTTGACTCTCAACCAATGAGCCATGCCACCTGGGCTAGCCAACCGTTTTGATGGTTCCCACCACCTTACTCTGAAAGAGTCCTAATTCTGCTGCCTAGAAAAGGTATTGTTAGATACCATCCTTCTACTGTTCCCCATGTAAATGATGATCCAAGCCCGACCACTGAGCTAGCTTATGGAAATCTGACATATTGGCTGATCATACAAAGTAGTGAAAGGGATTCCAACCATACTGAATACTAACTTTGGTGGAAGCTACATGATTAGATAGCCTACTATTCGATATTCTCTTACTGTTGGGGTGCTTGATGCACGACCCCTTTAATTTTTCCTTAGGTAGAAAACTACTCACTATATGGATGGAAGTTGAACAGTAAGATCTATTTTGTAGGTTTTACTGAGTATGCCTGCCTAATTTTCTTCATAAGGGGAATAAAAAGGACAAAACTACTTAGTCTGAGTCAACTTTAAGTGATATCCTTGAGATTTCAAGGTGAATAACTACAAACTTGTTTCAAATATTTTAGACACAACAACTATTTTCCTGCTCTCAGATTCTACTGATCTTTTGGCTTTATATTCCCAACATCCCTTGTCTGGAGAATAGTGAGGACTTCATACATTTTGCCAAGTTAATAACAGAAGGAAATATGGAACAGAAGGATCATATATATCAGCCTCCCCATTAACTATGTGTTAGATACGGATTTCCAAGTGCTCAATGGGTAGATAATGTTAGAAGCTCCAGACAAAGCAGGAATGAAGAGCAGTTGCATGCTTAAACCATTGGAAATCCAGGGTAGTCTAATGTACCAATATTTACTAACAATTAAAGACCTAGCCAGCTATAGGCCCTACCGTTTCATACCAACCTAACATGCCAATCAGAGCAAGAGCAGCTCATCTGCAAAATGCTTATTTGAAAAGTCTTTATTGTACCTGGGTCTCACCTCTTTCATGAGCACTGGTAAGCCAGGCTGGTTCACAGGTCTAGGGAGAGAAGACAGGTCAGTGGCCATGCCTTTTATCTGACCCGTCCTGTTGTTCACCAGCCCCTCAATGTCCCTCTCAATTTATCAGTAGAGCTGAGTTCTGCGAGAGCTCTTCCAGGGCTGGTGTCTGTGGACCTAGATTCCCAGCTCTTGAACTCTGCTCATTCTTTGCTGTAGCTTGGGCTCCCCTGGGTATGATATTTTTAGACTGTCTTCCTAGTAACTGACCTTTTGGCTTCGTCCTAGAAATATCCCTCCCACAAGGGCTCCAGAGAGACATTTCTCAAAAGCTGAGCAGTGTAATGAGATACCCTTGACAGGAATGTTAGAAGACGTTTTCAATTACAGATGTTCCAACCATGAATGTTTTGTAAATGGTACCTTAGAAAAGCCAAGGAGCTGGTACTAACCTGTAACTCACTACCACAACTCTGCTGGGACCAGCGTGATACGGACCAGGTAGCTTTTATTAGTCCAGCGGAGTACATGTATAAACCTGGAAGAATCTTGAGGAATATGTGGGACTCATATTTCCTTCAGAATATCCTTACCAGTTATCAATTCCCACAGCTGTACATCTGGTGAAGCAGTATATTAAACAATAAAAGACTAAGTTTAATATTAAGTATCATAAATTTACTTCATTCTGATTGAAAAGCAATCGGTATGGTCTCAATACAAGAAGTACAGATAGAAATAAACTGCTTTTATTTTAAAAAAGGGATCAAATAACTAAAATTGAAGAAAGAAATATATGGACTCAGAAATTGTCAGGGTGTTCATATTTTGTCTCAAGAATACCAATGAACCATCACTATAACTTAAGAAAAAAGATAGGGTGTCCCCAAATGTAAACACACACTTTGAAGAATTATAAAGACAGTTCTTATTAACATACATTTCATTTTCAAAATTGAGCTATCAGCTGTTACAGTATATATACATTTTGGGGAACACCATGTATGTACATATATTTTTTGTTCCTCTATTTACTATCTAGGTTACTATTCCACATGTTCACCTCAATTCTCTAACACCTCTCCTTCCTTCAATTACTCAACCAATCACCAGACTATTTCACTGACAAAAACCAATTACAAAAAACTCTTGATACATAAACATACTCATACACCTGCTTTTTAAAAGTAATCTTCTCCATCTTAATAATTACAATTTCATAATTCTGGTTGTTCAGGTTGAGTATCTTGGAGTCAACCTTGTACATGTATTTCTTTCCCAAACTGCATCTAAACATCAGCTATTTCTGTGAGTTACGACTTCAACATATAGAATCAGAATTAAACCGTTTCTTACCATTCCTATGACTACATTCTGTTCCAAGGTAGAAACACCTGTTGACTACATTATTAAAATAGACTTTTAACTGGTTTCTGGCTTCCGATCTTGCCCCTCTGTATTTTACCCTTCACAATGTATTCAAAGATCATATCCTAGACTACCCCATCATGTCTTAAAATATCCATGTAATTTTTATAATTCAAAGAACTTTTCATCATCCAACATAAAATATCCCCTACTCTTGCTCATGAAAGACTTGAGAAAACAGACTTGTTTTGAACACCGAGAAGCAAACTATATATATATATATATATATATATATATATATATATATATATATTCAAATATAAACACATATATACTTTGATATAATTATGTTGTTTGAGTGAATGAAAGCCAAATCAATAATATTATATATAGACTTAGAAGAGTATGCTACTCCACATTTACATTTGTCACCAAGTATAAAAACCTTTCTTTTGATTTTCCTAGTACAGTAGTGAGAGGCCAAGGCAGATTAAAGAGCACATAAATAACTCCAAATACAATTATGCTATTTAAACTTCACAAGTTTTTGAGGTGACATTAATAATAATCCTGGTATTATTAGCAGCGTCTGAATTGAATCTTTTAAGAGATTAAGCAATGACATGTTCTTCAAGTTAAGATGTATTTTATCTAATTTAGGGAGGAGAGTAACTGTGCAGCTAAAACCATAACTACTTTAACATGTGGATTGATCTAAACATCAGCTTCTAGTTTGATTTCCAGGTAAAATAAAGGAAATAAAACATGGAAACTATGCAGGCGGGATAATGTCCACCCGCAAAGATGACAATGCCCTAATCCCGGAATCTTGGACTACACTATGTTGCATGGCAAAGGAGAATTTAGATTACAGTTGAAATTAAGGTTGCTGACATTAAAACAGAAGGACTCTACTGGCTAATCTGGGTTGCCCAGTATAGTCACAAACATCCTTACAAATGGAAGAGGGAGGTGGATGAGAATTAGAGGAAGATGCGACTAAAGAAGGTTCGTTAGAGGTGCAACACTACTGGCTTTACGAAGGCAGGCAGGTGGCCTCAGGAAACTAGAAAAGGTAAAGAAGCAGATTTCCCCTTCGGGTCTCCAGGAAGGAAAGCCGCCCTGCTGACAACTTGATCTTTATCCCAGTGCTAGCCATGTCAGAAGAGAATCAACGTATATTCCTTTAGGCCACGAAACGCACGGTAATGTGTTACAGCAGCAACAGGACACCAACTCACAAGATGTTAGGAGGATACTTTTGTGCCTCGATGAATGAATATGAATGGTATTTGTTTCCTAAGGGGAGTGTGACAGAGCTTCTGAAATCTATAATAATAAAGGTGTAATATGCTAATTAGATCAGATAGCCGAATGACCTTCCAGACGACCTTCCGGATGAAGCCGCGGCTGCGAGGGCCGAGCCCCATGCATGAATTTCATGCACTGGGCATCTAGTCTTCAATAATGATCTAACAAAAAGTGTCCCAACTGTTTTTACAATTACGCCTGTCTTGGCTTTTGCTATATATAAACTCTATACATTTCAAAATTAATTGAATTACACTATAGACTTATGTTTAAATGAGTTTTCTGTTGAATGTTTCCCTTTTCATATGTCACTTTCTGAGTGTGTGTGTGTGTGTGTGTGTATGTGCGCGCGCGCGAGGGTGCTGGTGGTGGAAAGTGGGAGAGGTGTAGCCGGGGAAGGAAAGAGGATTAGGGTATCCTAACAGAAACAAAAGATGTGTCATTAACAAAAGATGTGTCATTCCTACAATATGGTTTAAGAAATGCACTCATCACCCTAGCTGGTTTGCGGACTGAAAGGTCCCAGGTTCGATTCCAGTCAAGGGCATGTACCTTGGTTGTGGGCACATCCCCAGTGGGGGGTGTGCAGGAGGCAGCTGATCGATGTTTCTCTCTCATCAATGTTGCTAACTATCTCTCTCCCTTACTCTCTGTAAAAAAATCAATAAAATATATTTAAAAAAATGCACTCATCCAATCATTCATCCAATCATTTATCCTTTGCTTTCATCTTTTAAAAGTTGAGAGCAATGGGTAAAAGTGCTATTTTGATCCACACTTTCTTTTATGTTTAAAATTTAACTGAACCACATTGTAAGGTGGTTGCTAGGTTGACATTCCATTTGCTCAACCCTCTAAACAACAATTTGCAAAAATTTGGAGGGGGTGATTATACTAAGTAAATATTTAAATTTAGCATCACTCTTGCATATTATATAGGTGAAGAATTGACCCTTTCAATAGTTCCTGAGCTAGCTGGGCTTATTATTTATTCACTTAAGAGAGAATTTTAAATAAAAATTCTATGGTATTCCCAGAACAATTGTTTTAAGTACTAGAGGCCTGGTGCAAGAAATTCTGGCACAGGTGCAGAATCACCTAGGCCTGGCTGGTGATCCCAGAGCGAGGGTCTGGCATGGGAGGGCATGTCCCAGCTGACCTCTGGGACCTGGGCAGCACCTGGGCCTCCACATGCCCCCCTCCACCTGAGTCAAGGCGCCAGAGTAACCACATGGAGATGTGGTGAGCGTGGTCGGACACCACAGGCTGGGGCGCAGCATGGGCCTATGGGCTGCCCAGTGGCACCGCACAGAAGCCGGGCAGGCAGGCAGCACACTCTCTCCTGGCCGATACCCGCCATGTTCTGCACCCCGCCCCCTGGTGGTCAGCGCACATCATAGCGAGCGGTCCAACTCCCAGTCTCCCAGTCGAACTCCTGGTCGAAAGACAGCCCGAGGGGACAATTTGCATATTAGGCTTTTATTAAATAGGGTGGGTCTGTCAACCTTCTCAAGGAAAGAAGACCCTAGAGGTGAGCTAGAATTCTTTAGAGAGAAGAACATGTAGGCACTGAAATGGACTGACTGGAAGGAGTGAAGAGGGAAAGCACTGAGCCTCCATTGTCTAGGGCAGTGGTCAGCAAACTGCAGCTCGTGAGCCACATGCGGCTCTTTGGCCCCTTGAGTGTGGCCATGAAGTTTCAATTGCACTGTATGTGTGCGCCCGCACGTGGTATTTTGTGGAAGAGCCACACTCAAGGGGCCACAGTTTGCCTACCACTGGTCTAGGGGCACAGCCCATCTCCCGTATCCTTTTATTTTTATTAGTCATCATATTAAATAAGTACAACAAAATAACTGTACACACACTAAAACTCTTAGATAGTAATATATGCTGGTAAAAGTTAAACAAAGCTTAATTTCTAGCATAAAAGAAGCTAAAGTCAAGAAAGAAAAAAAAAGACTAGATCAATTGTTCAGGTGATAGTGAAAAACTTCCAAAATGAAGACACAGATTTTATTGTTGTTTTATCTTGGTGGGAACCAGAAAATGGCCTTAAAAATATCTAAAACCAGGCATCAGAAGACCTAACATAACTTAAATAACTAGGATCAGCTTTCTTTATACTTGAGAATTCGACCACAGACTGGTACGTTCACATTGGCAGCAGAGGATAAGTTTTAAATTCCAGCAACCCCACCCCCCCAAAAAAGATGTTATTAACTTTAAGACTAATATTAAAGCGACGCTCAGCCTTTTGTCCCACGGCCCTGCAGTGCCAGTGCCCAGAGCTTTTCAGAGCTCCCACCACTGACCTCTGGTTAGTTATCCCTGGAATCTCAGTTTCCTCCCGACCTTAGATCACTGTCCCTCCTCCACTGGCTCCCTCACACATCACTGCCTTTAATGTCACTTTTGAAGTTTGATTTCTTACTGAATTTACACAACATATTCCTCAACTTATCCTTCCCACTTCCTCACAATTTATTCATCAATATCATAAAAAACACACTGCTTCTTGTTTTATAACTTGCTAGCTCTGGTTCAATTCAACTCCTCCTGTAAGGAACTATGGTCGAGCTCTTCTAACAATATAATGATTGAGTTATCTCTAATCAAAATAGATTATTACCATCTCTGGTCTTTAGTGATGAATCTAAATTTAGATGTTTCAAAACGAGACATTTTTTTCAAGATTTGTTTCTCCTCTGGCAAGTCAGACTGCATCAGAGTCAAGCTGGCTTATGAAATATGTCTTCATTTTTTACAAAAGTAGATAGTAGAGAGTTAGAAATGTGTTCTAAACAGAATGAGCAAGGGGACAGAGAGTATAAAAGGTAAGACTATGTTTAAATGAGGTTTTTTGATGAATGTTTCCCTTTGCCTATGTCACTTTCTGAGTATGTTTTTGTGTACATCCACGCATGTGTATGCTGGTGGTGGAAAGGGGGAGAGGTACAGTAGGGGAAGGAGAGAGGGTTAGGGTATCCTAAGGGGAACAAAAGATATATCATTACTACAATATGGCTTAAGAAATGCACTCAACCTATCATTCAACAAATACTTAACGAGCACCTAAAACGTGACCCCTGATAGTTAAGAAGCTGGTCAATCCTTGGTGAAATGTATATATGCGAGTTGGTGAAGTGGTGAGATTTCAGAGTAAAAAGATCTGACCAATCCATATGAGATGATGAGATAACAGGAAAGCTCGCCTGTTATCTTTTAGACGTTGTCATGGACCTAGCTTCTTAGAAGCACGCTGGGACTTACGGAGAGAGGAGCTGTCATTAGAATCTGGAGGAACTGCTTTCACATTTGCTCATTTAGCCCCAGATAAAGTGGGACACAGAGTCGCTGACACAGTTATATTTTATTTGCTTGCATAGAACAAAGCCTGGCTTTTGTGCTTTGAACTCTCTGTATAATGCAAAGATACCTTACAAACTTGAAGCTTTGTAGCTGTTGGAGTGTTAGGAGACTAGAGCCTTGACAAGCATCAGCTCCATTAGGGCTCACAACACAAGGGTATCTCAGATAGTGAGAAGTACCAAGCGCCCAAAAGACTTCCTGAGAGAGCTGGGTGAGATTTTTATGGGGCATCAACATTTTAAATGTATGGTTCCTAAGAGATAGACTGTGTTTTCCTATAGAGCTGGACTTGAGTTCACATCTTTGACTTACAAGCTCCAAGTTTTGAAATATTTAAAAAATATTTTACTAACTTTCACTTTTAGCATCTCTTACATGGAGATAATTAACAGTAGCCTCATTAAGGGATTGTTGGGAGGACTAGATTACATAAAGCAGGTAAATTAATTAGCATGGTGATGAAAATAGAGCAACTGCCTCCAAAAATAAAAATACAATTAATACTGTAGAACATCATTAACAGCATACATGAATTAAAATATTGGGAACAATGTGTTTATAGATTTATTTTAAGCAAAGATTAATAGATCAAAAAACATATCTTAAGTAAAAGTATAAAGAAAAATAAGTCGCTGGAAGATTATATTGTACATAACTCATCAATTCAGTTATTTATTCATTTATTCAATTAACTAAAGTATTGGGGATACAAACATGAAATCTCTTCCTTTTAGAGAGCTTATTAAGAACAACAGATAAATATTATTTTAAATGTATTATGATTAATTACATGATAAAGGTGTACAGAATTTTTTTCTTGGTTAATATATTTTAATTGATTTCAGAGAGAAAGGTAGAGGGAGAGGGGGATAGAAACATCAATAATGAGAGAGAGTGATTGATAGGCTGCCTCCTGCATGCCCCCCGGGAGCCAAGCCTGCAAACTGGGCATGTGCACAGACCAGGGAATCGAACTGTGATCTCCTGGTTCACAGGTAAATGTTCAACCACCAAGCCACACTGACTAAGCCAGAATGATTTTTTTTTTAATGTGTAAGAGAAGCAACAAATTCCAATACATGCCACAGATTCTGCTGAGTAATGAAAGCAAAACAAGATTAAACTAGATAAAAGAGTTTTAAAAGAGTGGTTCAGGCAGAGAGAAAAACATGTGGACGAAGGAAGTATTAATATAACAGTACACCTAAGGCTCTAAAAGTAAGCTGGCTTTGTTGGGGTAAAAGAGGGGGCAAGAGATATGAGGGAACAATTACCCCACTCTGTTCGGAACCCAGCAAGACCCATAGGTACCAAGAATACTGAGGCCTAGACTATTGCCTTATAATGAAATGATGTTGCCATTCTGAATATCTTTGTTACAGCATATGTTTATTACATTTATAGAAGCATTTGGACCAACTTACAGTATCTGTTTTAATTTATTAGGAAGGGCTAGGGCCATGTGAAGAAAAATGGCATAATATGTAGTACTCCTTTTCTCCATCTGGGACAAGAATTCTCTCTATATATAAAAGCCTAATATGCAAATTGTCCCCTCAGGAGTTTGACTGGGAGACCAGGAGTTTGATCGCTTGCTATGATGTGTACTGACCACCAGGGGGAGGTGCGGGATGAAGGAAGTCCCTGGCCAGCAGCGGGCAGCCAGGAAAGGGAGGCCCTGGCCAGCAGCTCAAGGCCCTGATCGCTGGCCAGGCCTAGGGACCTTACCTGTGTACGAATTTTGTGCACCAGACCTCTAGTATTCACATAAACCCTTATTCCTTTACCATTTCCTAATACAGTGGGGCCTTGACTTACGAGTGTCCCGACTAACGAGTTTTTCGAGATACGAGCAGTCTCTCGGCCGATTTTTTGCTTTGAGTTGCGAGCTAAAATTCAGGTTACGAGCCAGCTTCAGATACCCCACCGCTAGTTGGTACAGCGAACGTCACAATGAACACCACAACATCAGCCCAGCATCATGTGTCTCACTCGTTCACTTTATGATTTGACATACAAGTAATTTGAGTTACGATCTCCATCAAGTCAAGGCCCCACTGTAGTCATTTAAAGCAATTAATGCTTGATAAATAATAAATCTAAAATGTCAATGTATGAAAAGAAAACAGGAATAAAGTTAGTAAGAAAGAAATCATGACTGGGAATAGTTAACAGACATCATGGAAATCTAAAATGTATTGATAGCTTTACTAATAAATTGGATATATAAATAACTATGTACGTTCCTAACATGATCTACATGAAGTTAATATTTAAGATATTTATGTACTAGGAACTACAGACATATATTAATAAACAAGTAACACAAAAAACAAGTTGATAGACTGAATCAGATCGAAACAGCTAATATTCCCAAACACAGATAAACTGTGCCAGGGTTTGCTATAGTTTATTGAGTTTCTGAGGGCACAGTATGTTTTCAGAATGGTATTTCTTATTCTGGGATGGATGTTGAATTCAAATATTTCTCATACTTACAGGGTACATAAGTATCCTCCAATTTGTGAAAACTGGTAGTAATCTAATACTCTCCATGCAAGCCCAGCAGACAGGCAAGGGAATTCTCCGGTAACCATCAAGTAACACCCCCACCCTTCCAGCCCGCTATGAGCCTGGGTGCTGTGGGTGTGTGTCACACAGCGGAGGTGGAAATGCCTGCGGGCAGGATGAGGCAACATCTTATTTCTAACTTAAGATGCTCTCTAGAGATTCTAGGATGGTAACACCCCGCAAGGCATGATTAGAAGAGCTTGATAATTTTTATGTATCTGTTATGTCTAGTTAGGACAATTTCCCTACGAGGAAAAGGAGGTTATTGCGGGGAACGGCTTTCCTCTATCACTACTCAGATAATTTTGCACTTCTTGAAGTTGAAACAGTTTTCTAAATTAAAGGCAAGTCTGTTAGAGCATTATATTGGTCATGGGCCATATCTATGAGCATGCGTTCTCTATATAAATATGATATTTAAATTGTAGCCCTAATACAGGATTCCAATTTGTATGTCTGTTTACATATGAATTTTAGTAATAGCAATAATGCAAAATAAAAATATATGCCATGCTATAATAATATATACAAGTTCTTAGAATTAATTAAAACTAGATAAAATAAATGTATAAATTTTAACCAAAATGGCAATATATTGCCTCAGTTTGAAGGTTTTCTAAGAGGTGTTCTTTATTTACCTTGCTGTAGAAAAGTTAAGGTACAGCTTTTATACAGAGAGAAGGAAACTTGATATCAGCTGGCCTTTGGAGTATATGGAAATGCTAATGTATTCAATAAGACGGGCTTCAGGTGTTCATACAGATAGGTAGATATCCAGTGTATGTATTCAGAGGTTTCTGTGACAGGTATCATTGGAAAGCTGATCAATACAGAATTAAATAAGGTGTTTTTTTCCAGTTATTCTAAATAAAATCCTTGGCATTATCAAAGAATTCTATTTGACTTCGCATATATTTTGCTTATAGTCAACTCTTTCTAAATTTACATCTCCAGGTTTTCTCGAAATTCTCTTCTCCTTTTAAAGCCCACTGTGCACTAATTCATGGCCTCATCTCAATACAGATTAATAAACTAGCCGCCTGATCAATTTCCAGTTTGTCATCCTGGGTTCTCTCTGCCACATTTACATCTTCCACTACAACTTCTCACTGTGTATTCATTATGCCTCCTGTGACCAAATCAAGCTAAAAGAATTTTCTTTCCCTCCATATATATTATATGTATGTCATGGTCATGCTTCCACTTAGAAAATCTGTTCTCTCAAGTCTACCTATGACAATCCTTTCATTCATAAGCCAGCGTCCGTTACAATCAGGTACGTAACAGGCTATGCTAAATGGCAGAAGTGTTTGTCATAGAATATATTTGAGAGAAAGCACCGAAGATTAAAAGGGCGTTTTGAAAACCTGCTGTTCTCATTTGAGCAGGAAAGGCTCAGTTCAAGTATTAAACTGAGAAAAAAATATATCAGAATGCATTTATGTAGTTTATCTAGTATTTTTCAAATTACCACATTCTCCTAAAGCTAATAATTAATTATTGATACTAAATACTTTATTAGAAATAGACTTATTGATTTTCCCAGTACATTATTTTTGTCACATAGAATTTCATAAAATTATTAAAAAATACAAAGGTTGAGCATCTTCTATGTGCTAGGCTTTGTATACTGGTGTTAATTGTCACGTGATGCTAATGGATTTGTTATTGTCTCCATTATCCACATAGAGAGTTGAGATTCTGTAGTTTAACTTATCTAGGATAATGCAGGTAAATGACCCAGCTGGACTCAAAGGTGGGACTGCAAGTCTCCAAAGCCAATGGTTTTCCGCACTTTGTGCAGATGCGTGGGTTAAATTGTAAATCAGGTTAAAAGTTGGAAAACTACATTTTAAAAAACAAAGGATGCATGGTTTTTAATAAATTAATGCTTTAAAGTATAATTTTATAGGCTATATGTAGATATACAGATATACTGAAATATATAGGTATTTTAACAACATGGTGGTGTCCTGGGTATTATAACGCTTCAGGGAGCCAATTAGCCTTGAGCAGTCACCTGACTGAAAATGAATGGCTCCAAGAAAAAAAAAATTAACAACTATTAAATCTTTATTAAGTATTAAGTATGTACCAGTAATTCTCAGAACTTTATATGCATTAAATGATCCAATAATTATACGAAAATGTGAGCTTAGCAATGTCACCTTATATATGAATAATTTTATAGAGAATTGGTAACATGCCTTATCTCAAACTAGAAAATAGTAAAGTAAAAACAAGAATTGTTTTAATGTAACTACTTTAATATTTCCAATAATATAAAGTTCCATTCATATATGGAAAATGGGGTCTTTCTCCCCCTCTTTGCTCTCCAATCTCCTCAAGAATGAATGCCTTTCCTCATCTATTACTAACTCCAGGCTCCTGTGTCCCAGGGAGAATTCAGTACCGTTAACACGGCCTTGTTATCCACAATTTTGCAGCTGGATCTAGGCCTCTGGCAGGTGCACGCTTCCCTGTGTCTTTGTATGGGTCTTGTCGCACATTTATGCCCTTTCTATTTTGGGATGTTTATTGTTCCACAGGGCTCTTTGGGTTTTATTGGATATGCTTGGAGATAATTGAAACCAGTAGGAAAAGGAGTAGTAGCAAAAAGTCTAATCTGCTTATTGGTAGCTTAAAAAGAAAAATCCTGGGAATTTATGCTCATCTACATCTTTCTACTTATAGCATTTGAAGGAAACATGCATTTTCAGGGCAATCTGACCAGCAGCCATTAAGAAAAATGAAGCAGCCACATACTTTTCATCAATGTTGCATTTTCCATAGCCAATCCATACGTAAACTTCTAATAGTGCTGATCATATCGCTTTCTGTGCAAAGTGATCTTTGTTGTGAAGGTTGTTCTTTAGCCACATCAAACACTTACGCTGTATGGACTATGAAAAGGAAACACTGTACCTAGGAGTAAACATGTCCTTGCTTCCTACATTGTGAACCACACACTGGAAGAAAGCTCTACAGGTTCCCATTGTTGGGCGTCACAATAGAGTGTACAGAACTGCTGAGAGCATTTTGTAGTTCAGTAACAGCAGGAGAATCAGTCTCCTCATTTTAAATGGAAGACATAGCTTGAGAGACGCAGCAGCAGCATTATCAGACGTTCAGGATGTGAGAAAAATATCACAAAGTTGCTTCTAGAGTTTGGCTCTTAGGTGTACATCAAGTCCTCAGATGGCCATGAACTATTTGCAAGGAGTTTTATATGAATGCAAATCAACCGTGAGGAGTGGGTATTGCAGTGAGGAGGCCACCTCTGCACAGTTAGAAGGGGTGTGGCTCTTGTTTCTTTTTGGAGAGGAGTGTGGACAGACAAGCACGGACTTGGAGGTGACTCACATTGAGGCTCCTGAGTATAAGAAATTTGAAAACAAACGAGAATCCTTTTCATAGAGGTTGTGGCTTTAATTGTGCCTATAATTAAAATAAAACTAATTCATTCTGCTCTATGTGAATTAAGATATTTACTCATTTATTTATTCCACAAATATGTAGTGAATACTCACCATGCTAGCTGCTTTTCTAAGAACCTGGGATATAGTGACAAACAAGACAGGAGGTAATTAATCCCATGAAATCTATATTCTATCCATTCTATGATTAAGGATGTATAAGCAGTCTCAGGGCTTTTAAAGACCAGAAACAGGAACATTGGCTTATTCCTAAGTCATAAGAGAAAAGCATACATTGATGGGACATTAAAATTAATCACAGGAAAATATTTTGATATTATAAAAAAGAAATGATAGCATATTGTCAGAGATTAAAGTTAAGTGGCACTTACCAGAGTAGCAAAAGGTCCCAGATAAGATATTAGAACATTCTATTATCTTGAGCTATTATTTAATTCCCAAACACCTAGCATCATACTGAAACCAAAAAAATTTGAAGAATGAAGTCTCAGACAAAAATAGTGGGAGCAAAGTTTATTGAGAGCATCCATGCTAGTTACAGTATCTTAGTCCATATGTAGAGTCCCACCTGGCCAAAAGCCACATGGGCAGCGGGGAGCGCATCTCCTGCCACTGACCTAGCGGCACAGGGAGTAGTTTAGTATCCAAGCTAATTAAAGTGGAAGAGTCCATGTGTCAAGGCCCACATGGCCACGAGCCACATGGGCAAAGGGGATGTGCTCCCCCTGAACAGGAATGCCAGCTGTTTTTAATTTAGGGGGTGGAGACAGTCTTGCTAGCTCCTGATTGGTTATCTGCAAGCTGCCTGTCTTAGCAATATCCACACATTTTAAAGTTCATGTCTCCTGGTGCACCCTTCCTTCCCCGCCCAGTTGGGATGTCTTAGTAACGCCCCCTCCTTGGGTTACTTCCTTTCCCGCTATCTGCCTGGCTTCTTTCTCTCTCCTCAATACACCAGTTCATTAAGGGAGATGGTAATCTGGTAATACACATACTTTGATCTTTGCTGGCTGTAGACAAGAGGAACAATGAAAAGATGAAAGTTGAATGGGCCATAAAGTTTGACTTTTTTTTCTAATTTGAAATCCTCACTTACTTGAAAACAGAATGAGTTTAGTTGATATATTATTGATATTTTCATAAATATTTCTCTTTGTTGAGAACAATGTGCATCTCTACCCTGTGTTCATATAAATACATATTTACAATTCCAGAAGAGTTCCTTTTTATGGTTGTTGCTTTTAAAAAACTTTGAAGTAATATTTTCTCAGCAGGTACATGTGTGCTGTGTGAACAGAGGCATGAGATAGATATTTTCTAAGAATCTGAAGGGCTCAGCATCAGGCTCTTTGATTCAGTGTCAAGAAAGCTTTATAACTATATTCTCTACTTAAAACTGATTAATATTAAAATATCAACATTATCTGCTGTCTTTAGATTAACTATAGTTCCTGTTCAGTTGAAAATTTTGAGTAATAATATGTATAACTGTGAGTCAGAATATGGTATTTGGAAAATACCAAATGCTGCCAAGAAAAATTCTGTACTTTTTATTCTGAAAATTTACTGTTCAATTTGTAATTCTTGCACTTTTCTGCACCTCTCTTAATTAATAATGACTTTCTGACCTCCTATGCCTTTGATAATGAATAATGCATCTTTTACACATAGTTCAGCCAACTTGGCTCCTATCCCTGCCTTACTTGAGAAAATAGTCTAGGATTAAGCTATTATCACAATTCTAAAAACATTCATATTCATAGAACTAATGCATAGCTAGCCCCCTCTCCATCTAAATCCCTCTACATGTAACTTATATTTAGGTTATATTTTGATATATCCTGTATCTAAAAATATCAAATATCTTTCCACTAGAAGGGAGAGTGAGAAGCCTATAACAAATATAAGATATGAAGAGATTATTAGTAAAATGAATAAGATCTCAAAAATTACAAGCCTTTGCTCATTGTCATGATTCTTACTGACAAACAGATTTTGGTGAATTTCAAACTAGATTTATTTAATTAAAAACAGTATGGAAATGTGGTTCAATAATTAATGAAAATTAGCTGTGTAGCTAATGAACAATTGGAGTCTATTCATTTAGCAATATTAAAACTTTTAAGGCCATATATCATGCTGAGCACTAAAAAGAGATAAATAAGACATTATCCTTAATTTCTAGGAGTACAAAGTCTAGCAGGGGGTAAAAAACAAATGCCTGAATTACATAAAATTTACTAGTAATACAGTAGGTATAAATGGGTAAGAAGACATTTCCCCTGTTTTAGATGAAGACCATGGTGTGTGATTTGGACATTAAAGACTTTTGAGTCTCTGTGAAGAGAGAAAAGAAGATGGGCCATGTAGGCAGCAGGACTAACATGTACAAAGGCACTGGGGTAGAATATAGAATCTTAAGTGCTTTTTTGAGTAACTGAGCCTGATTTCTGTATAGGCTGTTTGGAGGAAGGGATCTTGCTGGATGGCTAGACAGACTACATGAAAGTGTTAAAGGGCTTTGTATGCCCAGCTAATTTACTTGGACTTTGGAGATAAAATGCCAATGTGATATAATCAGAGCATCTGGAGAGGAAATGGAGACACTTAACAACAAAGCGCAATGTGCAGGATGTCAAGATATTCCCAGAAGCTTCACCCGTGGATTCGTTTGCTAGGGCTGTACCACAGATGGAGGGACTCAATAGACATTTGTTTTCTCATAGCTCTGGGGCTAGTACAATATCAAGGTGTCAGAGATTTTGCTGTTTCTGTGGTTTTCTCGATGACTTGCAGTGGGCTGACTGCCTTCTTACTATGTGTCCATGATCTTTTTTCTCTGCACATGCAACCCAGGCATCTATTTCATATGTCCCAACTTCTTATACTACTACTAGAGGCCCAGGGCACACTGAAAGGAAATTAATTAGAAGAAATATTTTAATATCGCTATTCACCCTTTTTCTATAATAGAAGTGTCAATCAAATTCATGATCGACAATGAGAGATGGAAACACACACGAGATTGGCACCAGCGAGAGCTTTATATATACAGATAAACTTGCTTAATTAGACCTGGTTTCTGATTTAGCTAAACTTTTTCCAGCCCAGTGAAGCACCCCAACTTCTCTTTCAGGTAATTGTCAGCAACACAGCAGTAAATATCAATATGAAGCAGATTATTATTGTAGATCATGCAGGGAGAACAAAGGGTGAAATATTTAGCTGCAGCAGTGTTTGACTACATTCTGCGCAGTGAGAAAACCTGAAGTCATTTTCAAGGTCCACCATTTCTTACTTCTTTTCAGTCGGGTCAAATTTCTAAGCTTTCTAAATCTCTGTTTTCTGGTTAATGAAAAGAAAACAGGATTCCACTGAGTCTCCTATCTACCTACTCCAGGACTTCGGTGAGGATCAAATGAGATGAGGCACGGGAAAACGGTTCACAGACATTTGGTTAAAGTGTAAAATGTTTCCACCTGGTTATAAAGGAAGTCGTGTTCCTGGGCTGAAGAAACTCCAAGGAGGTTAGTCGCTAGGGAGAGGAAGCTGGGCTTTGCTACGTGACGTCATTACCTGGAGCCAACAGTGACCATTTCCGGGCTGGGCTGGGCTGTGGGCTGCATTTTGCACCATGGGGTCTCAGCAGCATTGGCTGCAATTTGGTGGGCTGTCGCTCCAGGGTGGTGGTGCGGCCTGTGCCCCACTTGGAGGAAACTGAGTATTGCTTTGTGGGTGCCAGGTCCGCAGTGCCGTTTCTCTGTAAATGGCCAGTGTGCGTCACAGCAGCTCCTGCATTGAGCATCTGCCCCCTGGTGGTCAGTACGCGTCATAGCGACCGTTCGGACAGTTGGACACTTTGCACATTAGCCTTTTATATATATAGATAGACTACTCAGATTAGATTAGGGCCCACTCACATGGCCTCATTTTAACTTAACCCCTCTTTAAAGGTCTTATCATCAAAGACAGTCATTCTGAAATATGAGAAGTTAGAGCTTCTTTTGGAGAGACATAACTCAGCTCATAGGACTCAAAATTCCCCCGTATTAAAACAACCAAATGCCATCAACAGGAAAATGGACAAATTCAGGTATCTTTAAATTTACCTAATACTATGCGGCTATTTAAACAAATAAATAATGTGGACGAATCTCAAAAGCACTATGTAGACTAAAGAAAGATGGGTCCCCAAAATGCATTATAACTTGATTCCATTTTTTATGACATAAGCACAGGCAAAACTAATCTTTGACGTTAGAAGTCAGAATGTGGTTGTTTCTCCAGATTTGGAAACCTGACTGGAAAAGGGTATGAAATAATGTTCTGTATCATGTTTTGAGTTGTAGTTACATGGATGTATAACATTTCAAAACTAATTGAAGCAGTAAGTTAGGATATTATTTAATTGTATGTAAATCATTCTCCATAGATATCATAAAATAAGAGGGCATATTTAAGATAAAATATTCCCATTAAAATAAATACGAACATATTTTAAAAGAGCTGAATCCAAATATCTTAAAAACAAAGGAAACTCAGATTTAAAAATACAGGTATTTTGCATAATGAATATACTTTAGAAAGAAATTGACAATGTTCTCAAGTAGAAAAATGTTAATGCAAAAAAGCTAATGCAAAAACATGAGAGACAAAGATGAAAGGAAATTTGATATGTTTTTGTTTCCTTTGTTCGTGTATCTTTTTACTAAAGAAGTATAGTGGGTTTTTAAAAAAGGGAATACTATGTGTTTTTAAAAGCAGAAGTTAATGAATTAGAAAGGAAAATCATTAGAATTAAGAAACAATTATAGGTCATAGATTTACAAACATTTATATTAGAAAGTAGAAATATTCAAAGAAAAAGAATTAATTTCGCTTTTGGTGCATAATTTCACACAAAGCAATACAAGTATATTTGACAATGAATGTAATAAAAAATTTTTAGTACATAAATTATTTAAATTAATTCAAGAAGAGTTATAAAATCTTAAATAGATGAATCATCATTAAAAACAAATAGAGGATTTTGACAAAGAATGCTCTTCTCCAAAATGTCACATTTACATGATTTCTCAAGTGAACAATTTCAATTAACTAAACAAATAATTCTGATACAATTTAATTCAGAAAGAAAATGATAGCTACCAAATGCCCCTCACAAAATCAGCATAACATGATAAAAATGTGTCAGAGACACACCACATGCACCTACTCGGATTCTGACCGGCACTGCTTCTCCAGTGTTTATGGTGTTCTTGGTTGGCCTGGAAGACAAGTCAAAACCCTAGTTTTCTGGCCAGTGGGGCTCCTAGTCTGAGCCTATTCATGTCACTGGTCTTTTCTTGAGCTCTTCTATAAAATGGTACAATTTGGGAGCAGTAGATTCTTAAGGGGTGAGTTTTGGTAAATGGAAAATGAGGGGGATTTAATACAAAAAATTCCCTCTCCACTTCCCTCTGTGCACTCTATGTGGTGTTTTGGGCTGACCTGTGACCCTTTTTTATTGTTTTAAAAATATATTTTATTGATTTTTTACCGAGAGGAAGGGAGAAGGATAGATAGTTAGAAACATCGATGAGAGAGAAACATTGATCAGCTGCCTCCTGCACACCCCCCACTGGGGATGTGCCCGCAACCAAGGTACATGCCCTTGACCGGAATCGAACCTGGGACCCTTCAGTCCACAGGCCGACACTCTATCCACTGAGCCAAACTGGTTAGGGCATGACCTGTGACCCTTTAAATCTCCATGTTGAAGTCCTAACACCCAGCATCTCAGAATGTGACTAGATTTGGAGACAGGGCCATTAAGGGGGTTATTACCCTAAAATGAGGGTGTTAGGGTGTGTTCTGCTCTCATCTTTCAGGGGTCCTTATCAGAAATGAGAATCTGGTCACACAAAGAGACACTGGGGATGAGCATGTCCAGAGGAAAACCCATGTGAGGACGCAGCAAGGAGGTCGGCAAGCCAAGCGGTGAGGCCTCAGGAGAAATCACATCCACCTGTAGCTGGGTCGTGTTGACAGACGTGTCCTCCAGAGCCATTTCTGTCCTTTAAACCACTCAGCTTGGGGTCGTTTACCATGGCAGCCCTGGCAACTAATACACAGGACCACACCTTGTCCGAGCTGCTTGGCAGGCATCTGCCAGGCTTGTCTTCAAGCCCGTGGTATTGTATCCCTTTTTTTATCTATTTACCGTTGTCTTATCACCCTCCTAAATGTGTACTTCCCAATCAAAGTATCAGTACATACTTTAATCTCGGTTTCAGACACTGATTTCTAAGCTAAGGCAAAAAACTGGTAAAGACATAATTTTAAGAAACAAAAAACAAAAAAATATCCAGAGCAGTTATGAATACTGATACAAAAAATCAAAAGTAGACACAAAATAAATAGAATCCTTGAACATTAAAGTAATACACAGAATAAAATGTAATTTATTTTTTCAGAAATTTGTATTAAGCCATTAAATATTTATATTCAAAATATTAAATAATTCAATTTTGTTTCCAGATAAAGCTGAAATATGTTATCTATATATATAAAAGCCTAATATGTTAAGTGTCCGACTATTCATTTGACTGTTTGACCAGTTGCTATGACACACACTGACCACCGGGGCAGACACTCTGACGGGTAGGTTAGCTTGCTGCTGGGGTCCAGCTGATCAGAACTGGGTGATACGGGCTGGACATGCCCTGGAGCCCTCCCACAGTACCTCCCAGGCTGGCCAATCTCCTGCAGTCCCTTCCAGGCCTCTAAAATATTTCTTCTAATTAATTTCTTTTCAATGTGCACGAATCCGTGCACCGGGCCTCTAGTGAATACATACATTCACATGCAAACACACACTGTGTGTAAGCAAAATCCTTTATCTTGTTTAGTAGTAGAGTTCTTAATGCATCGTACTAAAATCAATAAGATAAAAAGGAGAGATGAAGGAAAAGAAAACTGAAATGCCATGCTACTGATATTATTTACATTGCTCTGGAAGAATTCAGCAATTAAAAACACACACACAAAGTGAAGTCAGAAATGCTGAAAAGCAAAAGGCAAAGTTATCACTATTTACTGAAGATTTAAGTTTTTATGTGGAAGATGCAAGAGACTGAAAAAGAGTTAAATATTCAATATTTACATTTACTATTTAAAAATATTATCTAAAAACTATAAAATTAAAGAACACAGTATCTATAAAATGACTATCTGACTAATAGTTTAGAAGTAGAATTCTCCAAAAAAAACCAAAAATGATATTTAATATATACTAAAGTGATTACTCCAATCAGTGAAGAAATTCAAATTATTAAGTAAATTACATTAAAAAATTAGGTAGCCACTTGAAAACATAAAACTAGTTACCAACCATTCTCCATACAATAAAATGAGTTTCAAATGGATCAAATATCTACATTTACAAGTGATTTTCATGAGGATCAAAAAATTGGTGAAATTATAATCTTGTAGAGACAAAGGAGTTTCAAGGCAAAACCCAAAATTCAGAAGTATAAAAATGGTAAATTTTACTACCTAGAAACTGAAACTTCATGTTCAGCATAATATGGTAAAAATTTCCAAAAGTAATGTATAAAATAGGGAAATATTTGACCTTAAAGGCTGCCTTCTCTGTCATGCATAGAACACTTACAACACAATATGAAGAGCGAATGGACAAATGGTACTGCGTGCAGTTCTTTGGGGAAACAATTCACATGTGAAATAACCACACTGGGAAGACGTTCATTCCCTCTGACTGCGAGGGAGCGGCTGTGCCCACCTGCCTGCGTGAGAAACCCCGCAGCTGAGGGGCCCGAGAGAGCGGGGCCGTGGAGAAGGAGCCCCTGCCCTCTGGCGTGACCGCACTGCCCCGTGGGCATCCGTGGGGATCCAGTGGACACTACAGGCCCCCCAGGCTTATCATCGGCGCTGCTATGGCAGGAAGAAGGGCCACCTGCCGACCAAGCGCATTTGAGCAGCAGCAGCAGCTTTAGAGGCCACTGTGGGCAGGAGCTGGAAGGAGAGTCCGGAGCCTGTGAACACGTGGAGCACACCTCGGTGACCCGTGCAGCAGGGATGAGGAAACACCCTGCCCCTTAAAAAATAAAACAACCAAACAAAATACCTCAGCCAGGAGCCCCCAAATGCCTGCCACACAGAAGTATCGACGATGTGTCAGTGTTTAGCCAGTGGGCACAGCAATTGAGAGAATTGCAATAGCTTTCCCCTCAAGAACAAAGCATATGGCCCTCCTCCTCCCCCTCCTTCCCCTGAAACAGCCGAGGGTGGGTAGCATCCAAGGAGGAGTGGCCTGCAGAGTGTGCCCTACCACAGGCTGGATGCCCAGGGAAGGGGTAAGTGAGGAGAGGGAGGTGTTTAATGCTGACTGTACACGTCTCTAACTGATAACAAATGCCTGGGAAGTTACTGAGTTTGCCCAAACTATCATTAAAGGAAGGAAAAGGAGGTTTGCTGTATTTTCTTTCCATGAAGTCACCATTCTACAGGGTGTCCCAAAATTCATGCAAGATTTGAATTTTGCGTGAGCATTAACAACAACAACAAGAAATAAAAGCCTAATTTAACTTGGTTTATTGAATCAGATTCTAATATCTGTTGCCCTTTGATTTCAATCCCTTCAATTTGATATGCATTACCAAGTACCAATGATGGCCCAGGAGCAGGGACAATGAAGACCACAGCTTTGCGTATGTGCCAGCAAAGCCGTGGAGGCCATTTACCCGATGTGCTATTCCATACATAACTCTATACTGTATACTTTATGAATCAATAAAAAATTTATAATGTTTAATTATAAACCTGTGTTTTCTATCAAAATTACTTCTTGCGTGAATTTTGGGACACCCTATAGTAACTCCACATGCTCATTTCTTTTCCACGTTCTTTCTGTAATTCTGGAGTTTGGCTTGGATTGGTGGAATTCACCTGGTTCAGTGGCATGTAACCTTCAGTATGCCCATCAAACTTTTTTTTGAGAATTTGAGGATTATGTACATACAGAAGCTAAGTAGAGTGGTACTGACTTGCCTAATGGCAGTCACCTACAGAGACATCCCTGACTCCTCCCTCGGTTGATGCCCAATTCTGTGATTGCTTCCAATTACGAAGACATTTAAGTGATTTAGACCTAAGTTCTAGACATTATTTTGGTGGGTATGTATGTATCTCAGAGATACGGGGGATTAGCAAGTGGTTATCAGACTAAGATATGGCAAAGGGCAGAGTGGTCTACTTTCCACTTCAGTAAGTGGAGCCATGAGCAGTGAGGAAAAGCCAATCCAGAAGCCACATCATCTGGACAATGTGCCCACCAAGTGGGAAACTCAAGCAATTGGGAAAATTTTGCCTTATCCTTCTTTAATATCATAAAAAAATGCAGAGAGTATAGGACAGTTTTCTTGAAGGCAATAACACATTAAGAAAAAAAAAGCTAAAAAAAGTGAATTATGTAACTGTAATATTCTATTATTCTATTATTGCATAGTTTCTCCTTTTTATTTTCCTAACTGATCTGAAAAGCAATTGTGTAAAATAATATAAATGGTATTGTTGGATACATAACATAAATAAATGTAATATTTGAGTAATATATTGGCCAGGAACAGCACAAAACAGTAGGTGGGGACAAAGCTGTAATGGACTAAGGAAATGACAGATGGAAAAGTAATAAATATTATTGTTAATACTCAACAAAGACACTAGTTTGGAAAGAAAAACCAAAAAACTTGACCTCGGATACTTGGAGACTCTTGGCCCACTGAAGCATCAGACGCCCACTCCGCTCCTCACCCCATCTGTCTCGCCCGGGGAAGCTGTGACTCTGTGGGAACCATCATTCAAGCTCAACCTTTCTGGGAATTCAGAGACGCGTTCCCAGGGTGTGGAGAGACTGGGATCAGCACATTACAATTTCTAGGATAGTTTTGAAATACACATTGGTTCAAGCTAAAACAATCAAGAATTGCTGATCTACAAAACATGCACTCAGTGCTCTCGCTGAATGAGCTAGCCCTGTTCCTACTGTATTTTACTGATTAATTTAATGTGAATGTACACTACATGGCACATCAAAGCCTGACGGGAATAAGGTGCATGGGAGAAAGGACGGAGCTGGAGGAGTCTGGGTTGAACCACGGAATATAATGCATGCACAGCACGTCTCACAATGCCCCTCACAAGGATCAGAGAATTGTGTGACCCTTACCAGAGAGTAAGTATTCTCTTTAGACTAGAAACGGTGAAGAGAAAGTTTCACTTCCTGATCTCATTGACACAGAGAAATTTAGCATGAGCGGGTTTATAGGACCCCGATCCACTCACTACAGGGGTGATGATACATATTAAACTAACCCAACGAAGCAATTTGAAATCGAGTCCAAACTACAGGAATGGAAAGTTATTAGAGCTCAGGCCCTGGATGATGTTATCCCAGGAAATTCCCTGAAACCATAATGCAGGAAAGCATACCGTATTTCTTTCTAAGCTTGATAAATCCATCTTCAGGTTAACACACTTATTTTTGTTGATTTGGCAAAGTTAGTTTCTTTTGCTTCCCTCCCTCAAAAAAAAACTTTCATAAATTAATGTCAATATAATCATCCTATTGACTGTAACTGTTGCTTCCCATCCTCCTAGAATTCATTAGTAAAAAGAAGCACCTAAATCCATATTGATAAATAGGTGATACCTGCCTTTCTAAATTGTAATAATTTGAACTTCAAGGTTAGTCAGAATGTATACAATGAATGTGTCTGCATGAATAAGCATTGCTTTTGAAATTTACAGCGGCATTAATAGTAGTTACATGTTGATTCTCTTCATGGGAGTGTCAATGAGAAAAGAGAAAACTGAACTATTTAGACATAGAAATGGCTGTTTAATTGCTCTTAAGTTGTGTCTTGAAAGAATGAATGCTTGTAATTTAGTATCTGGAAAAACCGAGAGATCCTGCATTTATCTTAGTTTAAGTTAATACCAAAATCCAATATAAACATATGTGAAAGAACATTTATTGTGTCAGGTGAATATACAATGATTCTAAACTCTAGGGAGGAAAACTGTGATGAGTGAAATGAGTGCAAAATAATTTCCACTCACAAGAACAATAAATCAAATTTTTCATGTCTAAGAACTTTGTAGATATTTGATCCCCTATTTATGAAATAGGATATTGAAGAAAGTTATTAAAGTATTAGGAATTTGAACATTTGATAATGAAAAATATAACAGTACTGTTTCCAACTGTAATAATTAAACATCTGTGTATGAAAATACTCCCTCAAATTAATGATTATTTATATTGGCCAGCACTGATTACTTTATAAATTCTAGGCAGTATGCTTAGCAATTTGCTTGCTTTCTCCCCTTTAATTCTCTATGTTGAAATTTAATCTATTTTATAGATTAGACACATTAGTAAGGTTAAATATTTCATTCAAGGTCTTATAGTTCATTAATGGCACCATCAAGATCAATTAATTATAAAGCAAATAATCTTGCCCTAGCCTATATTTTCTTTTTATTCAAGATTAAATGCATTAAAAAACATTTATTCACATTAATGATATTTTTATAGTTGCCTTGTGTTACAAAAGATCTGTTTGAAAAAGGGTTTAATTAAATATACATTTCTATACCAAAGAAATGTTGAGAAAAATAGATTCTCGGAATTTATTACCATGAGCCTTTTTCAACTCATTACATCCACTCAAGCTAACTGAGGTCACCTGCCTCCTGGAGTTGGCTCATTTTAACATGTCTGTTTATATTGGAAAACATTGACAGGCCGCAAGAATAAGCATTATCCAAATGACAACTGGAAAGGAAATCCTCAGGTAAACATTCAACAGAGAGTAGCTAAACAAATAAATACAATTACAAATAGAAAAATGGCCTTTCACAGTGAGTCAAGATTAGGTAAAGAGTTTATTCAGAATCTAAACTGTTTACAGTGGCTTTCTATCAGGCTAATGATCAGGACGAGGGTTTTGATGTTCTGTTTAAATCCCTTTACCTGGGGAATTTGAACAGTCTTACTTTTGATGTGGTCTCTTTAGTCGGCTTCATTATTTCTCTTGAAATAATTTACCCAATGTCCCTTTTGTAAAGTCTCTTTACTGATGACCATAAAATCTCTAGCATTTTAGACTTAAGTCTTCCAGGCCATCTAGTCCAATCTCTACATTTTAAAGCAGAATTTGAAGCTAAAAGAGATGAAGACAAACTCAAATATTGATCCTACAAAACACCCAGAGGCTTTCTTTATGGAAAAGACTATATGCAGTTTGACGGTTAATCAAATTCAGATATATGTTTGAATTATTGACATAGAATTTAATTTAGTCTGTTTTCCCTAAAATTTTCCTTCTATTTATAAATTTAATATTATTTTCTTCTTTTAATCTGAGCTATTTAAATACATGTTATGCTCTTTTTATTCTTATTCTTAAATGACAAGTATTTAAACAAACCTGTTATTGCCAGGACATAAGGTACAGGTTTCTAGTTTGTTTGTTGTAATTCCTCTGAGTATAATCTTTAGGAATAAAGATTCCAACCTTCTAATCTTAAGAACACAACAAAAGAAACCATCAATAAAATAACAAGAGCGCCTGCTGCATGGGAGAACATATTTGCCAATGTTATATCCAATAAAGGCCTAATCTCCAAAATTTATAGGAAACTCATACATCTTAACAAAAGGAAGATAAATAATCCAATCAAAAAATGGGCAAAGGACCTAAATAGACACTTTTTGAAAGAGGACATACAGAAGGTCAAGAGACATATGAAAACATGCTCAAAGTTACTAATCATCCGAGAGATGCAAATCAAAACAATGAGGTACCATCTCATACCTGTCAGAATAACTATCGTCAACAAATCAACAAACGACAAGTGCTGGAGAGGATGTGGAGAAAAAGGAACACTCATGCACTGCTGGTGGGAATGCAGACTGGTGCAGCCACTGTGGAAGACAGTATGGAGTTTCCTCAAAAAGTTAAAAATGGAACTCCCATTAGACCCAGTGATCCCACTTTTAGGAATATATCCCAAGAAATCAGAAACACCAATCAGAAAGGATATGTGCACCCCTATGTTCATAGCAGCACAATTTACAATAGCTATGATTTGGAAACAGCCTAAGTGTCCATCAGCAGATGAATGGATTAGAAAACTGTGGTAAATCTACACAATGGAATACTACCCTGCTGTAAAAAAGAAGGAACTCTTACCATTTGCAACAGCATGGATGGACCTGGAGAGAATTATGCTAAGCAAAATAAGCCAGTCAGAGAAAGATAAATATCACATGATCTCACTCATTTGCGGAATATAATGAACAACATAAACTGATGAACTAAAATAGATCCAGGAACATAGAAGCATCAAACAGACTATCCAACTTCAGAGGGAAGGAAGGGGTGGGTGGGTAAGAGATCAACCAAAGGACTTGTTTGCATGCATATTAGCATAACCAATGGACACAGACACTGGGGGGGAGGGGGGAGGGCATGTGCTGGGGGGTGGCAACCGCTGGGGAGAGGTCAATGGGAGAAAAGGAGACATATGCAATACTTTAAACAATAAAGAATTAAAAATAAAAAAATAAATAAATCTGCAAAAAAAAAAACAACCCACCTTTGAAATCTTAGCATGAAAAGATTTCTGTGAATGGTATCTTCTCCCACCTTTTCTGTCTTGTCAGTTGTCCACAAAGAGCATCATACATTCCCAGCAATTTGAAGCAGGCTAAGGTTCTCCCAAGGTCAGAAAAACTACCTACAACGCTATACCTACTACTTACACTGTATATTGCAAACATGTCTCAGTAGCTTATAACTTTGCCATTATTATTTGTCCTAAATTTGACTCATAACAGTTTCAGAGTACGACCCTCATTGTTCAGATAGGAATTGGACATAAGTAGGATGTCTGGCCTCATTTCCACCCGTTTTATATGTGCATAAGCTGAAATAATGTCTACAACCTGCATATGAAAAGAACAATTTTTACCAGGACAGAACTCAAAAACTTCATTAGCATCAGTAAAAGGTAAGATAGGCCTATATTGTAGGCATTCCATGAATATGTGTTCAATTGAATCGCAGACATTGTACTCAGTCTTGGAGATTTTCTTGTTTTGTTCCCTTTATCTAAACTAGTAAGAGTTTTCATAAGCCCCTTTACCAACACTCTACATTCTGAAGCTTCTAAGGTGCGTAGACATAGATAAAGACCATTAGCTACACCATCCCAGGTTGCTGAAAGCACAATGCTTTCTAAGCTCATATTGAGCCATTACTGCCAGAGAGGGGGGATCTCCACCAGCAGAGATGGGCTTTCCTTCCAGGAAGAAACCCAGGGCCACACACAGAAACAACAGAATGAACACACACCCTAGAGGAGGAAGTGGAGCTTCCCGGCCAGCCAAAGACAAAGAGTATTTTCTACTTTCTCGGAGCTTTGCTAGCAGTCTGCTAACAAGAGGGTGGTAAGTTAATTATAGATACACACTCTACGATTGGATGTGGCTTAAATGTGGTGATTTTGCGCACTGTTTATCATTCACTGATTATATTTTTATATACCGTAACAATTGTTATTACACTTATACCAAGTGTTGGTCATTAATGTGAGAACAAATTTTCCTAAGCCAGTAAAAATATCCCTGAATTAGAAGAGAGAGGTCATTAAAGTGAATTATTTGAATGATATTAACAATATCTATTTCTTCCACTTCCTTGGCTAAATTCCCTCCTTTCCAAGTCTCATTTCTGGCTCTCCACAGGAACCTTAGTATTTCCACCTCCCTGACACTTATCTCTCTGATGTCCTGTGTCCTACAGTGGACACAATGGCTGCCCACTATGGTAAATGTTGATTTTTATCTAGGCTCTGCTTGTGTCATAGGCAACCTGCCAGCAAGATGTGTACAGTTATTTCCATAATGTATGCCTAGTCCTTGTCAGCTCAGACATTTTTCTCCTCACACAATAGCATATTGAAATAATATCTGGAAGTCCTAGAAGGGAGAGGGATTGTAAACTATCTGTTCACCTTAATGTTCCCGAAATTACAATGACTAAATACGATGAACATGCTTTTTAAATGAACTCTGGTAGTAGCAAGTTATTTAGTAAATCTACAAAGGTCCTTCTTATTTCAACTGCTCAGAGAGGTCATTTTTGAGAAAAAAAAATAGATTTGGATTTTATTTTCTATTGTAGCACTTGATACGGTTGTAATGAACCCAGTTACTAATAACGGGGAAGGAGCAAGGGGAGGCCACACCTGACGGGCATTCATTTGTGAGCTTTGCCAGGAAGCCGCAAGGCCTCCGGTCTGTTCCGCACAGATCTCTGTGGGGAGAGGCTGGATGGGGAAGAACAGACGCAGGCCCAGTGAGGTGTGGGAGACGAGGCAAGGAGATGCATGCCAGGCACACCTGGGATCAGGTCTTTAGCAGGAGTAGGTGTGGCCCCTGCAAGCACAGGAAGATGTGAGGTACATAATCTCCTCAACAAACCGGGGCTCTCTGTCTGTCTCTTGGTTCTCGCTCTGGCCTCTGGCGCTCTGACTCTGGGGCTCAGACTCCTGCATTTGCCCCTTGGCTCCCAGCCAACGGGCCCCACTCAGTGGACTGCTGGACTGGAACTAGCCTGAGGCTGTGCCAGACCCGGCTCCCCCACGGGATGAAAACTCTGCCCCCGGCTGTGCTTCTAGCTCCGCTGAATCTCCCAGGCACACATCTTTCGGGACTGCATGAAGGGAAATGGGACTTTGGAAACCAATGGATGTAATTCCACCAAAAATAAAGCTTTCTATCGCATCGCATCCTCCCCTGGGGGCCTCCAGAAATGCTTATTCCAGCGATACCCCAAGAACCCCTCTCCCACAGGCAACGTAGACAGGCAAGCCACTCACTTCTCCGATAACACACCCACCTATTTTGGAATCATAGTGACGTATTCTCAGTGGATCATTATTTGCCTTAAGTCTTAATTAATGTTTATTTCTAAAGAGGACTCTGCTTTGTTCCTGGATCTGGGATTCAATGGGAACCATAAATAGGCCCATATACAGGAGGAAACACACCTTTCCAGATAAACAGCAGCAGCTTATTCCCAGCCTTCACCCTGGGACATATCCATTTGGTCAAAATGTTTGTTCTTTCTCACATTTTTGTTGTGGTTTCTTAATTCCTTGACTTTCTGGGGCTCCCGTGTCCATCACAAGCCTGTCCTATTTTCATTAGCTGCTTGAACGTGTGCATGTCCCTCTTAAGTAGCTCTCTGTGGCCCACTTTGGCCTTACAGTCACCATTTCATAGTCAGGAAAGCTCATGAGCCACTTACTTCAAATCAGAAGGACCAACTCTGCATATTCTAGGCTCTGGGGAAACAAAGAATAAAACACTATGTCGTTTCCTTTTCAACTTATAATTTTACTTTGTAGACTTGTGTTATCAGAAATTGTGTCATTTTAATTCTTAATTAAAAGAGTCTACTTTCCGTAACGAACTCTCCAAAAATTCATCTGGAATAAAAAAAGACCCCGAATAGCTGCAGCGATCCTGAGAAAGAACAAAGTAGGTGGGATCTCAATACCAGATATCAAGATGTATTACAAAGCCACTGTTCTCAAAACTGCCTGGTACTGGCACAAGAACAGATATATAGATCAATGGAATAGAATAGAGAGCCCATAAATCGGCCCGAACCAATATGCTCAATTAATATTTGACAAAGGAGGCAAGAACATACATTGGAGTCAAGATAGTCTCTTCAATAAATGGTGTTGGAAAAATTGGACAGATACATGCAAGAAAATGAAACTAGACCACCAACTTACACCATACACAAAAATAAACTCAAAATGGATAAAGGACTTAAATATACGACGGGAAACCATAAAAATACTAGAAGAATCCAAAGGCAACAAAATCTCAGACATATGCCGAAGCAATTTCTTCTCCGATACAGATCCTAGGGCATTGGAAACTAAAGAGAAAATGAACAAATGGGACTACATCAAAATAAAAAGCTTCTGCACAGCAAAAGAAACCATCAACAAAACAACAAGAAAGCCCACTACATGGGAGAATATATTTGCCAATGTTATCACTGATAAGGGTTTAATCTCCAACATTTATAGGGAACTCATACAACTCAACAAAAGGAAGATAAACAATCCAATCAAAAAATGGGCAAAGGACCTAAATAGACACCTTTCAAAAGAGGACATTCAGAAAGCCAAGAGACATATGAAAACATGCTCAAAGTCACTAATCATCTGAGAGATGCAAATCAAAACAAAAATGAGGTACCATCTCATACCTGTCAGAATGGCTATCATCAACAAATCAACAAACGACAAGTGCTGGAGAGGATGTGGAGAAAAAGGAACACTCGTGCACTGCTGGTGGGAATGCAGACTGGTGCAGCCACTATGGAAGGCAGTATGGAGTTTCCTCAAAAAACTAAAAATGGAACTCCCATTTGACCCTGTGATCCCACTTCTAGGAATATATCCCAAGAAACCAGAAACACCAATCAGAAAGGATCTATGCACCCCTATGTTCATAGCAGCACAATTCACCATAGCTAAGATCTGGAAACAGCCTAAGTGCCCATCAGTAGATGAATGGATTAGAAAACTGTGGTACATCTACACAATGGAATACTATGCTGCTGTAAAAAAAGAAGGAACTCTTACCATTTGCAACAGCATGGATGGAACTGGAGAGCATTATGCTAAATGAAATAAGCCAGTCAATGAAGGAAAAATACCACATGATCTCACCCATTTATGGATAATAAAGACCATAATAAACTTTTGAACAAAAATAGATACAGAGGCAGAGCTGCCTCGAACAGACTGTCGCACTACAGCGGGAAGGCCGGGGAGGGTTGGGGGACAGGACGGGGAGGGTAAGAGATCAACCGAAGGACTTGTATGCATGCATATAAGCATAACCAATGGACAAAAGACACTGGGGGGTAGGGAGGCTGGGGGATTGTCAAGGGCGGGGGAAAAAAAGGAGACATATGTAATACTCTTTGTAATACTTTAAGCAATTAAAAAAAATAAATAAAGAAGGTTAAAAGATAAAAAAAAAGAATGGGTGTATTCAGAATGGGCATATAATTAAAATTAAAAATAATATTATAAAATGTTACCATAAATATGATAGTATATAACAGATTATGCATGTACATATAATTCTGACATTAATAACAACTAATATTTTTGTGGCCTTTACCTGGGCCAGGTACTATTTTAATATCTTTACATATATTAAGTACTTATTTCTTACAATAATGGTAATCTTAAGAGATAAGAACTACTATTATTTAACTTCACCAATGAGAAAACTGAAGCAGAGAAATTAAGCAACTTGTCCAAAATTTTACTCAATTACAACTAGTAAGTGATTAGATGTAATTAAAACCCAGATGATATGACTCCAGAGCTCAGAAAATTTAACCAAAATGTTTGAGGATTACATTTGGAGAAATACTGCTATAAAGCTTATCATGTATCCTCTCGTCATTAGGTAAATAATATGGAATACAAACAATGCACGGAATATTTTACTAGACACTGGAATATAAATAAATATAATGCAGACTTATTTTTTTCTTTTTTGGAGCTTAAAGTTTAGTAGAGAAAGGGATGCTAAAGTTAATCTTTCATATATTGAATGATTTTGATACCTATTTCAAAAGGGATGTAGAGAGAGTCAAGAGGGCATATAAAAGGTGATTTATAAAAAGAGGAGGAGCGAAAGATACCTGAAGAATGGGGAAAGCATTAGAGAGGGTAGTGGTGGTTTGGTGAAATGGGAGAAGCAAGAGAATGGGAGCAGTGAGGAGGAGGTGGAAACTCTTCCCTTCCAGGGAGAAAGAAGGGCAAGCATGAGACCCCGAGACAAGCAGGGTCACGGTTTTGGTGGGACTGCAGGGCAAGGCTGGGCTCAGTATGCAAAAGGTCATGGGTTCAATTCCCAGTCAAGGGCACGTGTACCTCAGTTGCAGACTCAATTCCTGCCCCCAGTCGGGGTACAAATGGGAAGCAACCAATTGATGTGTCTCTCTGACATTGATGTTTCTCTCTCCCCACCCCCATTCTCCCTCCCCTCTACACTTTCTAGAAAAAAAATCAATGGAAAAAAGATCCTTTGGTGAGGATAAAAATTTTTTAAAAAAGAATTTTGACCTAGGCCAAATAAGGCAGAGACCAGAGCCAGTCCCCCTTGGGGAGCAGACCATGGCTTTGGTAATGACCACTTTGGGATGGCCATGGCTGGTGAGCCACAGAAGAATTGGTTTGAATTTGGGGGAAGGTTCTGGGCTGGATGTGAATCGGACAGGTGCTGTCCGCAGGTAAGTTCCCTGACCTTTCCAGGTCTAGTGACACTCATGGCCTCACTTTCACTTGGTTTGAACCTTGTTTATCTGGTGGCTTACAAGTGAAATAAAGGTCTTATTCCAAAAAAAAATGTCTACAGAGCTCTGTAGACATGCTGAAGACTTCTGCTTGTCTTGCAAGAACAATGGGATGATCCTAAAAGGTTTTTCATTGTAAGCAATTCCTTCAGATGCACCATGGAGAACAGAATGAAGGGATAAACTCATAGAATCCAATAAAAATAACTGATCATAATTATAATAATTTAGACAATTTCTTGTTTGTTTCTGGTGCATCTGGATTTATAGTAAAGGGAAATAACATTGTTTTATCTGCTAATAAAACTAGTGGTAACAGGGCACATAACACTTTGGGACCTCATATAGAAGCTTAATTTTCCTTGGCCTCTGGGATGCATGTTTTAAAAACATGGATTTGGAATCTAAGGCCGACTCATGAATTCGACAATTTGCAAATTATATAACCTTGTGCAAGTTACTCACATGGGAAGAGAAACTAGAGGTGAATGAAGGCAAAAAAAAAAAAAAAACACGACCAAAAAGTGTTTACTGCATAAAGGAGACACAACTGCTAAAAAAGCATATAACTATGAGGTTATTATGTTGCTTGTTTTAAGAAAAATAACGTCAATAAAAACATTAAATCCTATTTAATGTATTGCCTAATCTAGCAGGCATTTGTTTGTAAATATAAAATAATAGGCACATAGAGATGTAAACATCCATTTGCAGGAAATTTCCTTTTGTGGAATATCTCATTCCTCAAAGAGTAAATCATGGACTTCTATCAGTTTTGTGGTATGGACACATTCAGGTTTAACATCTATTTATTGATCCTATGTTATGTGTGGTTCAGTGGATTTGTAAGTTAATAAACATGCATATTCTTGGTTGATGGGATAAAATACCTAGTTCTAAGTCTTAGTAATGTCTTATGCTAATTCTAATTATATTTGAATTTATGGATTAAGCATTTCTTGATGGACTTATTAAGAAGATAATTTTATGCTTCTAAAAAACGAATTTACGGCCTTACAAATAAACATGATAAAGCTATCTTGCTAGAACTATATCCAGTATACAGAGAAAAAGAAAAGAAAAACAACTATGCTTGCCTCCACTAGATCTGCTCTAATTCTACTACTAAAAATGCTGTTATTGCTGTTGTATATTAACACATTTTTTACTAGTAGAGAAAGTTACTGTGGCTGATATTTGATTGAGAAAGGTGATGCAGCTGTTAGGGCGAGAAAGGGAAAGAGAATGAGACACGAGATGCTTGTCCCTCCGGCTACTTTGCTGCTTCTAACCTTGTATTTGTTGACCCTCACCTTCTGTCCACATTTCCCTCCCACCACAAGCGCGCACTCATAAATTGCAGTTCCCCAGCTTATTACATTTGAGATTGTAAAATGCCAGGAGCTATGGTGCTAAAAGTGCTGCCTCGCAAACAGTTTTCTCCAACGATATTAACCTTGAATGCAAGAGATATAAGTGATGCAGAGTTTACAGCAACAAATAAGCTATAGTCTATTTAGTCAGAACCCTTCATTTCAAGGAAAGTGACTTGATTTGGAGGTCAAGGTAACTACACAATTACAATGATATTCTTAGCCTGCTGATGACTGTACTTAACTACCAAACAAAAACAACAAAACCACCATGATTTTAGACGTCCTCATTTAAAAAGTTACTGTTAAAACTGAAAAGAAGGTTGATACTTGGATTACTAACTTCAGGTTACTCTGCATAAACAAGAATCCATACACAGGATGGTAATTTATACAAGGTATGTAAAACACACTCTTTCCTGTGTATACATTGATTACCTCAGGTTCAGTTCAATTAAATCCCATTGTTTTAATAATTATGAATAGCATTTAAACCTTCCGGAGTAAATATTGTGCATTCTTAACATCTTCATGAAAGGTGCAATCTTTTCTTTTTTAATATTTTATTGATTTTTTACAGAGAGGAAGGGAGAGGGATAGAGAGTTAGAAACATCAATGAGAGAGAAACACCGATCAGCTGCCTCCTGCACACCTCCCACTAGGGATGTGCCCGCAACCCAGGTACATGCCCTTGACTGGAATCGAACCTGGGACCTTTCAGTCCGCAGGATGACGCTCTATCCACTGAGCCAAACCAGTTAGGGCGAAAGGTGCACTCTTAGTATGCTTTCTTATCTCAAAGCAATTTCCTTAAAAATATTTATAAAATCAAAATAATATAAACCCATACTTATTCAAATTCAAAATCTGAGTCCTATACAATTTGTTTTGTATTAAACTTTAGGAGGCATTAAAAACCTGCATATTCTCTTGCTTAGATCTTTCCAGTACTTAGACCCTCAGTCCCAGCTGCTGGAAGCGCTGGAGGCGGATGGGTCACAACCGAGCCTCCCCCTGGGAACCGGCATAGACGAAGGGAACTAATTTCCTGGCTCAGGTTCGGGTGCCCTCCCAGAAAAACCTTGCTTTCAAGGACTGATTGCAATGGGAGGACAAATGGTGGGACTTTTCCCCAGTTCAGGACCAGTGAATGTCATCCTGGCTTCCCTTTCCTGTGGGATTGACTGAGATCTTAGCTCACTTCATTGCAGTTTAACTTCTCCCTCTGCCGAATGATGTTTTCAGGGACTCTCTCAAGTGTGTGCCCTACAGGACTCCCCAATGAACTTCATGCTCACCCGTCTGCAACTCGGGGTCTGTTTCCCCAAGGAATCCATCCTAAGACTCTAAGTGACCCAAGGAAGCAAGCTTAAAAATATGACTTTGGGGCAGGATCACCCCCAGGACAGCGGGCAGCTAGGAGCCCCTGGATAGCATTAGCCCGTGGCACGCTGTTCACAGAACAATTGTTAAATATACTCTCACTGTATATTTAACAATTGTTAAATATACTCTCAATGGGATGAGATGTTAGGGGACTTTAGGGGAAGGGCATGCACTGTCACTCGCTGCTGCAATGTCCCAGGCATTTCAGAGGTTCTCAGAAAGTAGGAATTATGAAAATAGTAGGGTTAGATGGTGACATTAAGTCCAATAACTTCCAACAACAAAGGCAAAGACAAAATAAGTTTAGAAAGACAAAAGCAGAGGGCGATTAATAACCAATGTAGTGCAAAGTGTGACAATGACAAGATCTACTTGGAAACATACTCCCCTCTTCAGTCAGAGAGTAGAAAAGCTAAAGGTTAGTCCCAGGACTTAATTTAAAATTGCAGAGGCCTAGAAAGCCATGCATGACAAGGATGATAGAGAAAATATCAATTACACCAGTGGTTCTCAACCTTCTGGCCCTTAGGTACAGTTCCTCATGTTGTGACCCAACCATAAAATTATTTTCGTTGCTTCTTCATAACTGTAATGTTGCTACTGTTATGAATCGTAATGTAAATATCTGATATGCAGGGTGGTCTTAGACTACCCCTGTGAAAGGGTCGTTCAACCGCCAAAGGGGTCGTGACCCACAGGTTGAGAACCACTGAATTAGACAGAGGAGAGATCCTGAGAATGAGAATTGGTAATATCTCGGTTGAAATTCCCTAAAAACTGGGAATCTCAGATTTCCCTGAACTCTAAAGCCTGCAGAAGTGGCATGCCCCTCCTTCTCAATGGCTTGAGCTCCACAGTTTGAAGGTGATTAAAAGGCCTCTTTTTAATGAAATAACAATGGCACGCCCCTCAAGATATAGCCTCATGCCAGTCACCAACCAGGAACTAATGTTAAGTCCCAACATAGCTCAGGAAGAGGAGGACTGGCCCTGCTAAGGAAGGAAATGACCATAGCCTAAGCAAGCTGCAGAACCTAGTCACCAAGTCCAGACAGTACTTGGGAAAGTATATATGAGCTGGGTTCTAAAGGTGCTGAAAAAGGGAGGGGTAAGAATATAAAATTAGATAGGAGTGTTTATAGCACACAGTTTCAACCTGGCTATGGTACCAGCACACCAGTAGCTTGGTTTGGTGGCTGCTGTACAGTCCCCTAAGGTGTGGCCTGAAATGCAGTAAGTGAGGGGAAATCCAATGAGTAGAGCTTCGGGCAATGGATGTGACTACTTCCTATTGAAAATAGTAAACATTTATAATATAGATGCATGGGCAGTGGTGAAGGGGTGGTCCCTTATGGAGAAAGACTGGGGCCAAGAGGTCTTGGGAAGATGTATGTCGGTACACTGCTGACTGCAGGCAGTAAATGAAGGATGTTGCATCTCCCATGGATGCCTTCCCGAGAACATCCAATATGGAGGCACTAGAAGTCAAGTGCTCTTAATGGTTTGGCCATTTGTTATCAGCTACGCTGTCTTCAGCTTCCACAGTGCTGACACAATGGGAAAATGAACGGAGTGGCTTGGGGAGCACTGGTGAAGGATACACATCACTAACATGCACCAGCGCCATGGGCTGCCCCTCAATTCAGTGATCATCATCATATCTTCTGTGTCCCCAGAATTTCAAAGGCAACAGTGAGGAACACAAGGGTGGAAGTTGGAGCATCTCTGTGTATTAATCCACTATTATGATGACAAAGTGCCACAAGCCTAACCGTTTACAAGAATACAAATATTTACCTTACAGTTCTGCGGATCAGAAGTCTGGGTTGGGTCTCAGCAAGCTAAAGCGAGGTGTGGACTGTTTCTATCTGGACTCTCTTTTCTTGCTTTTCAGCAGGTTATCAGATCTCAGTTTCTTACTGTTGTGGAAATGCAGTTCCTGTTTCCGTGGTGGTTGTCAGCTTAGAGCTGTTCCCAACTTCTAGAAGCCACCCACGTACCTTGCCTACTTGATTCCTCTTTCATATTTGTATTGATTTCAGAGAGGATGGGAGAATGAGAGACAGAAACATCAATGATGAGAGAGAACCATTGATCGGTTGCCACCTGCACACCTCCCACTGGGGATGGAGCCCACAACCCGGGCCTGTGCTCTGACCTGGAACCTCCTGGTTCATAGGTCGACACTTAACCATTGAACTGGCCGGGCTCCATCTTCTATCTTTGAAAGCAACACTGATACATCTAGTTGTTCTTAGGTTTCTATCTTTAGTTCACAGAATATTCCTGATATACTGTAATTTCTTACACAGAGGCTGCTAGTCTGATTATTTGAATCTGTGTGACCTTGAAACACTCATCTAATATTGGTTCAGCATTTAAATAAATAAAGGTAATAGAATTGATGAGAGGATAAAATACAATTTGTCAAAAAACTTATTATAGTTAATGACACATTGTAACCAATACATAATTTCAGCTGTAACTATTATTATGTTTAAACATTCCTTAAATGAATAGGTCATCATAGGCTATGTGACCAGTGAAAATAATATCTCATCATTGTATGGCTTTTACAATGTGTCAGGCTTCTATTCACCGTTCTGTTACCTCATTTACAGTAACTATCCCCACAATCAAATGGAGTAGGCTCTACTATTGATATCATCATTACCATTTAATAAATTATACTACAGAAGGGATACGTTACTTCCCAACATGCACACAGTGAGCAAGTAGCCAAATCTCTGGTTTGAACTAAGTCATTTTATCTTAAAATGCCGGGCTCTGGATCTCTGACTTCTAATGCCTCCTATGTTACTGAAATACCTGGGCCTCCAGGGAATACCAATGAAGGTAGAGAATAGAATCAGGAAGAGCTATCTGCTGGGATAGCTGATTGAACAAGTAATCAGATTAGGTTTCTGGCTGGATTGTTGTAAATTTCATAGTAGTACATCGGTCCTTAACCAATGAATGAAAAGCAAATAATGAAAACAGACGCACCTTATTGGTACTTGTTCTTCCCATGGAATCTACTTTAGTAAAACAATTCAATTTAATTTACAAAAATGCTATATTGGCAAATCCACAATAGAATTACCATTGTTGTCTTTTAATTATTTCAAGGCAGTTGTATAAAATCTAAAATAAAATAAATTGAATAAGTGAGAATTTAAAACTGTTTTTGCTCTTAAAATAAATACCATCCTAATTAAGTAATGGACATGCTTAATGATTTGCAAACATGACAATGATAAAATCCTTTTTCCTAGGAAAAAAGCATCATGGTGCCGACGTACACAAGTATAGAATACCCTTGAATGCAATTTTTAAAAACCCTAGAGTAAACCAAGATGTGAAAAGAAGTGATATGCATCAGAATATTAAACAAGGGTTAATTTTAGAGTTGATGACCAAGGGTGGGGGCTAAAATTTGTGGAAGCGCAAGTGCGAGTTTCATATTTAGTTTAATTGCTAACAATATTTTTATTTGAAATAGCTCTAGCTGTGAAACCTTAGTAAAGGCCTTCAGCAAATGAGTTCATTTTTCTTGTTTTTCTTTTAAAAAGAAGTAATAATTGTATGAGCCTGAGAGAAGGTAATTAAAGTCAGTGAAGACATTAAAAATGAGAAAATATTAGGGTAGTAAGAGTCCTCTCCCCTAGAAGCCAGAGGCCTGAAAACAAAGTGAAAGATAATACATTAGTTTCAATTACACTGTGGACTTTTCCCTAGTGGATGTCCTTCTCAGTCTATATTGAATAAAACAACTGTCTGGTTTCCTTTTATGGGGTGTGTGTGTATGTGTACAGGTGTGTGTGTGTGAGAGAGAGAGAGAGAGAGAGAGAGAGGCACTCTACTTGTGTACCGATGCATCAGTACTGCTCTACAGAGATTGCATACATCTGATGAATGACTGAGTCTCCATTTTCTACTTCTATTTAGCCACAATTTTGAGGGCCTTTTTAATTAATATCAGAGATATTTCATAAGAATGTTCTACTTTAGCCCAGCCTGCATGGCTCAGTGGTTGAGCATCAACCTATGAAGCAGGAGGTCATAGTTCGATTCTTGGTTAGGGCACATGCCCGGGTTGCAGGCTCGATCCCCAGTGTGGGGCGTGCAGGAGGCAGCCGATCCATGATTCTCTCTCATCATTAATGTTTCTCTCTCTTCCTCTCCCTCCCTCTCTCTCTTTCTCTTCCTTCCTCTCTGAAATCAATAAAAATATATTAGAAAAAAAAGAAAAATAAATTCAATAAATCATAATTTTTTTTTTTAAATATATTTTATTGATTTTTTACAGAGAGGAAGGGAGAGGGATAGAGAGTTAGAAACATTGATGAGAGAGAAACATCAATCAGCTGCTTCCTGCACATTCCCTAATGGGTATGTGCCCGCAACCAAGGTACATGCCCTTGGCCGGAATCGAACCCGGGACCACCTGGGACCCTTGAGTTAAAAATATATTAGAAAAAAAAGAAAAATAAATTCAATAAATCATAATTTAATACAAAACAGTATATCCTTAAAACTATAAATCTTTACATGAATGCATAGGATTCTCAGGAAGGTATTTCTATGCCCACTAGTTTATCTTTGTCTCAAATTCCATATCAATGTTTATAGTTTTCCCAGCAAAGAATAAAGGTTAGGACAAGGAGAAAATGAATTTTTGCTAAAAAATTAAACAATGTCACACAGCAGTTTGTCCACTGTATATTCATTGCATATTAATAGCATTTCTAATATCCCTTAGGGTTACTAAACCCATAAGAAGTTAGCACAGAACAACAATAAAAATGTAAATGATCCCACTTTGGTGACTTACGTTATCCCTCCCTTTGTGTACAAAATAATTTCTTTGTTAGCTAGGTCAGAGGAAAGTTAAATTATAAAACAAGAGAGTTGGAGGGAAGCAGGGACTTTACATCCACTAAGGTAGGTAGAGACTATAAAATTATACTGAAATACGTGTTTAGGTAAAATGACTATATGTTTTTAACCTGGGCCACATAACTTACTGAAATAGAAACCCATGACAAAAATACCAAGCAGTGATTTATCAACACACATGAGAATTTGTGACGAAAGATCCGGAGGATCGATTTAACAGAGGATTTTGCTAAGACATGAAAACTGATGATTCTTAATATAAAAATATGTTTCAAATAAGAATAGCAAGATTTTACTAGTTTCTAGTAGATAATATATTTGTTATGAATTTATTTGAAAAAATATTATGTATTCTATGTATTTGAAACAATGGACTTTAGTTTTACTTTCATTTCTATTGCATGATTTTCTACTTATCTTTAATCTATATTATGCAACCTAATAATAACACCTTCATACATACAGATAAGTCTTAGCTGACATTTATCCCAGCCACCTGCACATACAATCTCTCTCAACCTCTCTCCCCAGCTGCATCCACATGTGCATATAATCAATCTCTCTCTATCTCTCTGCGACATATACATGCGCGCACGCACACACACACACACACACACGTACACACACACACAGCGCATGGGATAAAATGTCGTTACATCACACAGAAATGGTATCTCTAAGAATTAAAGTAGCACAGAAAATGATCTACTTAAAATGATCTCAATATAATGGCAAGTGCCTCTTTTCCCCAAAACACCCTTTTTCTTCTACAAGTTGTCTTTATGAACAAGGCTGTTTAGTCTTAGTACTCATGCAGCCAACAGGTGCAATAAGCAGAGAGCACAATACAAGGCCCTAAAGGCATAGTAGAGTCTCTGAATATGCTTCTTCCATTGATTATTTTGAAAATTAAACATTTATTTAATTTTTAAAAAATTTTATTGATTAAGGTATTACAAATGTGTCTTTAAGATTTGGAGATGTGCTTAGTCTACTTATTATTCATCCATGATATATGCAATTCATTTTAAGGTGAAAATAAAACTACCCCAGCTCAAATAGCTTTTGGAATTGTTCACTCTTAGATGCAGTGATATTATGCCTGAAGTATTACCCAGATTGTTAACATTTGACACATTTATTGCCAGTATTATATATAATTGAAGAGAACCCTTTGAGTGTTTTACCTAATTTAATTGAAATGCAATGATACAATGCATTGAAAACTATTTTGTAAATAGTTATCATTATAACTATTCCTCACTTCTCTAGCATAGTATTTCATGTTAAAAACAAACAAATTTGCAGCGTACTTTGATTATTTATTTATTTTTGTTTTGTTTTTTAATCCTCATCTGAGGATATTTTTCCATTGATTTTGAGAGGGGAAGACGGAGAGAAATATCAATGTGAGAGAAACACATGAAGTGGTTGCCTCCTGCACACACCCCAACTAGTTCCTAGGCCATGGAGGAGCCTGCAGCCAAGGTACATGCCCTTGACCAGAATAGAATCTAGAACACTTCAGTCTACAGGCTGATGACCTACCACTGAGCCAAACCAGCTGGGGCTATTTTGATTTAAAAATAAAATGCTGAGTAGAATTTCATCAAGAGATGCATGCATTCAGAAACTGCACACCCCTTTCCATGAGCAACTTTCTCATCTTCTTTCCCCTCCCTTCCGTCTTCCCATGCTTTAGCTTTAGTGTGTCCCACTACCTGTAGCTCTAATTCAATCTATTTCCCTTTCTCAATCATTGGAGAATACTGCTGTCCTGTTGTAAAGATAAGACAACACATGTCATGACAAGACACCAAATCACTAGACAGAGCATTCCCTGAAGAAGATTTAGGTACAGAGGCCTTTATGACAACAATGACCTATGCCTTGAGCCTAAACATTCCAAAGGCCAGTGGAAAAACTGCCATTGCTATTGAGATATTGACTACTTCATATTGACACAGTAAATATTTGCAGCACATAACAGCATATTTGCAGCATATATGCAGTTTTATATTCATAAACCCATAATTGACCTGTGTTAGCGCAAAATTGTGCTTTGATTTTTGCCTTTAGTGATAAGAAAACTAAATACCGAAATGTGTCACTTCACAAAACATGGGTCATTTTCTTTAACTTTTCCTAGCAAGGAAAACAAAACAAAAAATATAGCAATTACATGGTAGACCAAATCCTCAGAAGTAGCAGAAATATTGTCTTAAAAGGTACAACTATGCCAATAGGGAAATGTGAATTAAAACAATAATAAGATACCACTACAAACCTATGAGAATGAGTAAACTGCAGAACCCTGTCAACACCAAATGCTGGTGAGAATGTGGAACAATAGGAACCCTGATCCATTGCTGGTAAGAATGCAAATTGGTACAGTCACTTTGAAAGACAGTTTGGCTGTTTCTTACAAACCTAAAAATACTCGTATTATAGGATCCAGCAATCTGCTCGCTGGCATTTATCCAAGGGAACTAAACACTGACGCCCGCACAGAAATAGCACACAGCAGTTTTCTTCATGATTGCCAAAACTTGGAAGCAACCAAGATGTCCTTCAGTAGGTGAAGGGATAAATAAACGGTGGCACATCCAGACAATGGAAAATTATTCAGCACTAAAAAAAGAAATGAGCTCTCAAACTATGAAAAGAGATGGAAGAAACTTAAGTGCATACTACTAAATAAAAGGCGCCAATCGGAAAAGTCTATATACTCTATGCTTCCAACAATATGATATTCTTGAAAAGGCAAAACTGTGGAGACAGTAAAATGATCCATGGTTGCCAGGAGTGAATGGAGAGGAAGGGATGAACAGGTGGAGCACAGAGAATTTTTAGGGCAGCGACACTATTCTGTAATATAATACTGTAATAGTGGACATGCCATTATTATATACTAGAGGCCCAATGCACAAAATTCGTGCAAGGGGCTCGGCCCTCGCGGCCCCAGCTTCGTCTGGAAGGTCTTCCGGAAGTATCGTTCAGATATCTGGTCTAATTAGCATATTGCGCTTTTATTATTACAGATTTTTTTCAAATCAATAGAATATATAAAACCAAAAGTCAACCCTAAGGTAAACTATGGACTTTGGGTTATAACAACATGTCAATGTAGGTTCCTCAGTTGGTACAAATGTACCAGTCTGGTGGGGGATATTGACAGTGGAGAGTCTGCGTGTGTGAGGGGTAGGGGACATATGGGAACTTTATGTAACTTACTCTTTTTTGCTGTGAATCTAAAACTGCTGTAATAAATAATGTCTATTATAAAAGTGGATCTTAAAAAAGAAAGACTGTAGGTATATGGACCTCAATAGATTGTACCTGGACCTCAAACACTATAATCACATTGATCTCACAAAATAACGTAAACATAGAACTTAAAGTGTTAAAGTAATTCTGAAAATGGAGACAGAGAATGTAGACTAATAGAACATTCAGAGCACAGCTTATGGAGTCTGGTACAACCAGATTTTAATAACAAATACGTTCTCTTTAATAGCTGCATGCCCTTGGGCAAGTAACTTTCTTTGAATTTGAGTTTCTCTCTGCGAAGATTATATGAGCTTTGCTAAATGTACGGTCCATAAGATAAGTAAATATTCAATAAATATTTGATACTACTTGTCTTATTGGTATCATCATTATTCATCATAAAAGCTCTAATCAGGATGTAGGATGAAGGATGGAGAAGCTTGTACGATAGATGTTATTTAGAGGAGCAAGACCTAAAGGGATACCCAGCCACTGTCACTAATAGGAATGTGAATGTGTTTACAGCTTCAGACTATGAGAAGACACCTAGTAGGGTGACAACATGCAGTATTCCTACACATTAAGTGATAGTACATAGCTGCTGTACTGGCAACCTGAAATTATCAATGAAGTATGACTCAGAAGTCTACTCTCCCAGCAATCAAGTTCTAGAGTACCAATCTAGGATACCTGTTTGCCTAGGGACCACCGCTGTCTTCTGCCTTCTTTCTGTTGCATGTTCTGGCTCAAGGTAGGCTACTATGGCCATGTGACAGAATTTGTGCAAAGATAGGTGGAGACAGAATTAAAAAAAGAAAGCTGATGCTATTCTAAAAGGTTTAGATCTCAACTAAATTAATGGGGATTTAGTAAACTATATGAAATTGACAAATGACCCGCTGGGAATTTTAGAGTGATTGGTCTGGCGGAGTGTGGAGAAGATAAGCCAGAGGGTGGAGTGTAGCAGGGAAGGGGCTATGTCAGCAATCTGAGTGAAAAATTAAATATGAACGGAGTTAAAGTGATGGGATAGATTTAAAGATAAGCTGGATTCCCCACAAGGCAATGTACTGAGAACTTGGGCCTTGTGCAGCAGGTTAAGATGGGGTGGGGAGGTAGCTGCAGACGCCAGATTTATTAGGGTTTAGAGCAGAACATCTGTCTTGGCAGGATGGGTGATAGCCAATGTGAAACTCCAGCTAGAGTAACTGGGATGTGTGCAGGAAATCTAGAGGAACTCAGGCCCGTGCTATGAGCAGGGATGTGGCCATCAGACATAGGGTCCAGTGTGGAAGCTTAGATGCTAAAGGAGGGTCATGAGCCATGTATAAGACCCAAGGCGAAAGATCTCATTTGTGGTAGCAGCAAGCTTGATTGCATTAATGCATTCATATGCTTTTACAAAAGTTTATTGGGCCCGGGTGGCGTACCTCAGTGGTTGAGAGTCGACCCGTGAACCAGGAGATCCTGGGTTCCATTCCTGGTCAGGGCACATGCCTGGGCTGCAGATTCAATCCCCAGAGTGGGGCGTGCAGGAGGCATCCAAATCAATGATTCTCTCTCATCATTGATGTTTCTATCTCTCCCTCTCCCTTCCTCTCTGAAATCAATAATATATACATCTATTGGTTGTTTATGTGCCTGCTTCTGAGTTTGGCAACAGGTATATCAGAAACACTCCAAATGCTCCGAGTGCTGGAGGCACAGTTAAGCCCCTGGGGGGTGTGGCAATAGCGAGGCCCTCCATGGGCTCGAGTCAGAGGCATCAGGCAGGATGCTGATACTCTCAACTTGTTTTTGTTGTTTTTTTATCTTTTTCAATGTTGTGCTTGCTGTTATTAAATAAGTAAGTAAATTTTTAACTGCTCTGAATAATACTCATCACATCCTTTGCCCTCATGCCACTCTCTTTTGCTCACTCTTTTAAAAAATTAAGATGTACAAGAGTTTGACTCCATTTTTGATGTTTAAACATGGACAGTTTTCAAGCCTCAGGCTCCCTCCTCCCCTCGTCCTCTGCGTCTGGTTATGAGGTTAAGGAGCCGGTGTAAGCCATCCTGTGGCTTCTGCAGGAGGGAGGTTCAAATCACACGAGCTCTGCCCAGATCAACACTAGAAAATAAAGCTCCACACCCATGTAACACCACACACAGTAAACCATAAACTTACATGTAAAACGCAAAATTATAAAACTAGAATATAGGCGAAAATTCTATGTAAAATTAAGTAGGTTGAAGACGTTTTTGGTTCAATGTCAAAAGTATAATTCAAGAAAAAAATTGATGTTAGACTTTACTAAAATAAACTTGTTTTTTCTCTACAAAGTGCAATGTTAAGAAAATGAAAAGAAAATCCAGACACCTAAAGAAATCTTTGCAAAACACATATCTGTTATAATACTTGTGTCTAAAATATTCAAAGAACTCTAAAATTTCAATTATTAAAAAAGTAAAACCTACATAAGAACTTAAAAAATATTTTTGCAGACAACTCACCAAAGGATGGACATATATATATATATATATATATATATATATATATATAGCAGACATGATCAACATTACTTGTCATTAAGAGATTTCAAAATTTCTAAAAATGAGATAAATTAAAATCCTATTAGAATGGCTCAAACCCAAAATTTTGCCCATACTAATTGTCGGAGACAACATGAAACAAGAACTCTCATTCATCACGGGGGGAATGCAAACTGGTACAGCCACTTTGGAAAATAATCTGGCAGTTTCTTACCATAAAGATAGTTCCATAATATGGTCAAGGAAAATGTATTTTTCCAAAGGGTTTAACAACTATTCACATACAAAAACAGCATTCAAATACTCCTGTCACCTTTACATATAATAACCAAAAAAGTGGGAGCTATCAGATGCTCTTATGAAGGTGAATGGAAAAACAAATTGTGGTACACCCCTAAAATAGACTACCCCCCAGCGGTAAAAAGTAAAGCGCTAACACCAGCCGTGCAGAACATGGATTAGTCTTCGCTGTATATTGCTCAATGAAAGAGAACAACCTAAATAGGTTTCACACTACGAGGCCATTTGTAAGAAATTCCTGAAAAGGCAAGATGATAGTATCAGTAACAAATCAGCGGTTGCCAGTTTCGGGATGAGAGGAGGTTGACTCTAAAGCCAGACATCTACCACTGTGCGTTTCCCCCAAATACGTACTTTAATGGCACAGATGTGTGCTCCGGAGCCCTGTCAGAGAGAAGAGGAGGCACTATAAACCGGCGGTTCTCAACCTGTGGGTCGCGACCCCTTTGGCGGTCGAACGACCCTTTCACAGGGGTCGCCTAAGACCTTCCTGCATATCAGATATTTACATGACGATTCATCACAGTAGCACCATTACAGTTATGAAGTAGCAATGAAAATAGTTTTATGGTTGGGTCCCAACATGAGGAACTGTATTTGAAGGGCCAGAAGGTTCAGAACCACATAAACCGTGCCTGAAGAACATGGGCCAGCAAAGCCAGGTGGAGCTGGCCTCGCTGGATCTTGGCGATAACAACTACAGTGATAATTGATTACACGTGCCATGTTCAGTGTTTTCCTCCTTGACAAGGCAGCAGCAACACCCTCACACCTCAGAGAGAAACGAAGGCGGAGAGGGCTCACCCTTGACCTACCGCTCTAATGTGTCCTGCTGGGCCTGTGTTCTGCACTGAACCTGGCCAGAACAGGGCAGGCACCCGCAAGAACACCGAGCGCATAAACAAACGAGAGAGGACATTCAAATTCATTTTTAAAAATAACCACACCTTACGCTTCTGACAGCTCCCTCTTTTCTAGTGAGGCTGTGTTGTGTTATATTGAGTTGTATTTTCACCTTGGATTGTGTGAGCAGATTTGGTAAACTACAAATGGCATTATTGCACATTCCGGGCCATTGAAAGCTTTATATGTTTAATAGATGAAATAAAACTGAACCATCGGTAAATCACTAAATGATTATAATACTACTAAAAACATAGTAAGAAATAAAAATTGCAAATTTTAGCTTTAAAATGTCTAATAGTTATTATCGAAGGTTGTCTTCAGTTACTGACATAATGTAGCTTTGAAGGTTAGTGCAATAGGTTAAAGTCAATAATTCTAGATTTATGTTTTTCTGCATTACCTTTTAAACCTAGGATAAAGTATTTCTGAGTGTCAGTTATTACTTTGGATATCAGGTAGTAATATCTAATTTATAAGGCTACCCTGAAGATCAAGAGAGGTATTGCAAGTTTTAAATATTGTGATCTTCCATAAAACATAAGATATTATTTTCATTTGTATGCATAAACATGTTTAGATGCAAAGGTGGGGAAGTGAGATATTAATGACAAGTTGGCTAAATCAACTATAAGTATTCTTTAAAACATTATATTAAGAACATTACTGTAGCCATGTTAGGTTCTGATTATGACATCCACTCTGAAATTTGCAAGGGCCCGTAGGCTAATAAGTATATATCAGGTTGATTATTTTTGCCATCATGTTTCTCTGTTATTCCTTTCTATTCCTGAGACTGTGCAACTGAAGGAAATCCTTCAAGGGTGTCAGCGGTGCTCTCGCTGCTCACTTAAACCAGATGTTGCTCTGGTCCATCTGTTCACACGTTCGCTGCCACAATACGAAAAACAACCGGGGGCTGTGAGGTGACACGGCAATTAACCTTGTAAATGACATTATATCACAAAGGAGGCCAACCCTGGGTTTTATGACTTTCTTCAATTAGCAGCAATTAATCTTGGTTGCTTTGCATAATCTCCCTTTAATATTTTATAATTTGTTTAGTGGTGGATGATGTAAATTCATTGTGCTTTGTCCCACTGTTCTTGATGTTTAGATTTCTCTTTGTGTTAGAATGAGCTTTACAAATATCACTCTTTCAGTCTGGAACTCCCATATGAATGGCTAATTGGCTTCCAAAGCCATAATGGTTGCTCAGTATGTATCTGTTGAATAATAGCTTTAAATAGTTAACTTTTTGCTACCATTACATTAATTTGAGTCATTTATATAAACACCTAATGACAAACATCTTTAGAAAGATCTTACACCAACATTAAAGAAAATGATGTTAAGTTATAGAAGTGAAACGTTTTATAACTAAATAACACCCAAATTCATAGATTTAAGAACAAGTTAAACAAGGAGAGAGAACTAGTGAATAAAAATTAGTAAGTTTAAATGTAACTTATTAAAGTTGCATGTTTAAAGATTTACACAATAAAAATCTAAGAGATGAGCAGAAGCATTTCAACTAGAACAAGAACATAGAGTAAAGGAACAATCAAGACATTAAAAAAGACTAGCAGATACACATTAAAAATGGTAGAAGATATTCTTCAGATAGAATGATATATATGTTAACAAACATAAGGCACTTGAGGCACTTGGTCAAAGATAAGGTGTGCGTGTGTGTGTGTGTTAGGAGCACATTCTTGGTTGCAGGTTCTTTTATAAATTAATTGCTAAGTAATGACTGTAAACTCTGGCCATTTGGAGAACACTTTAATGAATGGATTTGAACTGATAAATATAATCATGTATAATTATTAAGTATACAGAGGTCTTTGTGTTTGTGTGTGTGGGTATGAATACATTATCTGTCAAAACTCATCCACGTCTAGAGAGCCAAAGGCTGCTTCTTACTAAAAGTTCAGAGTTACAGGAGAATAATTTAACACAAATAAATCTGAAAAGTAATTGTCTACATTTAGGAAAACTATGATCAATATTGCTCAAAATGCCTGCATATTAGCCAAGTACATAAATCTCAGATCATTATAGAAAGCAAACCAGACTGATTGATATACCTAGTGAATCATGTATACTCTGATGTTTAATAGCTTTCATATACTGAGTGACAGACATCATTCTTGGTATTTTATATTATCACTATTTCCAAAACTTAAAATTTTACATGAGTGAATTTGTAATCTTTCTTTTAAAAATTTTTTTTGATTTCAGAGAGGAAGGGAGAGGGAAAGAGAGATAGAAACATCAATGATGAGAGAGAATCATTGATCAACTGCCTCCTGCATGCTCTCCACTGGGGATTGAGCCTGCAACCTGGTCATATGCCCTGACAGGGAATTGAACCGTGACCTCCTGGTTCTTAGGTCGACACTCAATCATTGAGCCATGCCAACTGGGCTGTAATCTTTCTTTAAGTCAAATGGAACAAAGATTCATAGAAGAAAATTACCAAATCTGGGATTCTCACCTGTCAAGTGCCAGAACAGCAATTTGAATCTGATTCTACTTCCAAAGGCTTTTCACTATCTATCCCACTTTTTTTTTTACCACTTTCCATAGGAATTGTTTGATGAACTTTCACCCTTTTAATCCATGAATAATTTATAAGGAATTTCACACAAATTCAAAGCTCTCAAATGTGTGCTCAAGTTCTTCTGCTTCTGCAAATATCTTCAATAGGAAGTATTTACATTTCTTTTCCTCTTAAATATCCAATAGATCAGTTTATACCTACAATAATGACACTAGAACATACTGAGGTTATTTTTTTCTAGTGGTGACATGATAATACTTCACTGGTCTACTCAAAACCAACAGGGATTTGTGAGGCTCTACATCCATTCTAACACCTTCTACTTTCATGATTGAATTGCCACTTGGGAGAATCACTCTTAGTCCTCAACAAGACAAAAGAAATGAGTATTTACTCAGAAAGCTCACAGCCTCCCTTGTAATTTAGGAAGATGCTTTGCAGAATTTAACACCTGCAATGGAGAAAAAAGCAAATTAATTTACAATGAGCATCCTTTTGAAAGAAGAACCTCAACAGAATGATCTGTTTGTTGTCTTTTTAAAAAATATATCACTTTTGATGAAACCTAGGGAATATACATACAACTAGACTGCATGTTGTTTACCATAAGTCATGTTCCAGTCATCTGAAAACTCCAATGACTGTGATAATTCACGTACTGATTCCTTCACTTCAGTAAACACTTCGTCTTTCTCAGAAGTGTTTCAAGGGTAGTTTATTTAAACTAAGTTATACTTTTACTGGTCATCTTTAAGAACGAAACTCAGTCAACTATAGTAGGAACAGTTTTCTCATCTTCTTTTTGACTGTCTTATCACCTTTTTCTCCTAACACTAGCTCTTAGCTACCTTTCATAGCTCTTAGCTGAGAGACAGTGCTGGGAAGGTTTACACATTGTGGTCATGGTATTTTTGAATAAAAAAATGAAATTTGACCCAATGGCACCTAATGAGATATTCCATTTAACAGCCAAAAAAAGGGGGGGGGGTTATAAGAGAGCTCTGCCCTACAATTCTGATTCCCTATCTTGGTGAGTCTGAGTAAGAGATAAGCTACATGCCATCATGAAGAAAGGTACTCAGAAAGAAGTTGGAATTGGCAACTGAGTCATTTTACTGGTCAAATGTTAGAGTTGAAAGAAAGAAATTAAAAATAAACACTTCTGCTTAATTGCAAAGAAAAAAAACAATGGAAGCCTCATAGACACAGACAACAGTATGGTGACTGCCAGAAGGAAGAGGTGTGAGGGAGGTAGAAAAGCGTTAAGGGGGGTAAATGGTGATGGAAGGAGACTTGACTTGGGGTGGTAAACACATTGTACAGTATACAGACGGTGCGTTGTAGAAACGTGTACCTGAAACCTATATAATTTTATTAACCAATGTCACTCCTATAAATTCAATGGAAAAAAAACACTTCAGAAATTTCTTCCACTACTAGATTTTTGGTTAAATCATCAATTATTGTTAAGCTATAAGAGCATTTGATATGGCCAAATGATTTACTGACTTCAAGAACCCTCCTCCCATAAATAAATATAATAATATGTTAAGTGAAATGGAGGAAGTACCCAGGGTAAAATAATGGAGAATAACTAGAGAGTTGGGGATTGGATTAATTTTTTTAAACAAAGTATTTCTTTATCAAAATAATTTAAATACATATGCCCTCACATCAACACATTTATGTTATCTCAAATTTTTGTGAAAGGATTTAACAGCATATAGGTTTCATTAGAACACACTACCAAACATCTCTTCACACTCTTCTATTTCTTTTTTTATTTATTCCTTTTCTATTTATTTTTTTCTATTTCTTTTTTATCACCATTTATCCCTTCTACGCCCTCTTCCACCTCCACCCTCTCTCACCCCTTCCACATTTATCACCTTCTTGTCCATGTCCATGAGATCGCTCTCTTTTTTTCTTTTTTCCTTTTTGGTCAATCTCTCCATCACCCCAACACCACCACCCCAACCAACCAGTGCTGCCTGCCTGTTCTCTATGAGTCTGTCTCTATTTTGCTTGGTAGTTCATTTTATTCATCCAATTCCACGTATGAGTGAAATCTATGGTACTTGCCTTTCTCGGACTGGCTTATTTCTCTTAGCATAATATTGATTTGATGGCCAGGGAAGCCTCCAGGAAGCGGTATATTTCAGATTGCACAGATGAATGAGAAGCCCTGTGAGATGCAGAAGCAGGAAGTGCAAGTATAAAGGCTATGGGATTTGAAAGGGCTTGGGATATATAAGGAACAATAAAGGAGAGTAATATGCCTGGAGAGTGGTGATCAAAGTGCAGACTAGTATCACAGTGGAGAGTGGTATCAAAGGGTTTTGAAGAGGAGCAGGGGCTAGGGCATCCTGAGCCCAGTGGGCCATGCTCACAGGTTTTCATCTCAGTTAAATAGTACATGACACTTCCAACATATTATCATATTCTTGTGCGGGACTTTGCATTGTAGCTAACTTTTTGAAAACCTACAACTTTTGGATTTAACTTGGGCTTTCGAGTTTTTTAGAACTGGGCACTAACTATCACAGTTGATGGAATATCAGATAGGTTCAATGAAGACACATGTTAATCCTTAATTTCTTATGATTCAAATCTACAACATTTGTGCAACATTTGCCTGAATGGAGAAGCTCACTATTATTTTTATTTCTTCATTTGTTTACTTTCTTCATTTTCTGCTATTATTATATGTCTTGTCAATGCGCAATTATTTTTGTCTGAATATAGCCTAGAAGAATGTATGTGCATACAATGCACACACATATAATTTAGAAACAAAATATAAACGTACTTTTTAAAAAGAGGTATGTATAAAACCCCTGAAACCTTTTCAAAGAAATAACAGTGGAAAATGAATTTGTATCTTTATAATGTTTATGGTCCAAACAATTTTCCTATATCACTTGATATAATATTCGCTTACTTATTAGCTCCATAGCCTCAGGTATTGAATCTAGATTTTAGGAAGTACTAAATAGTAAAATTTTCAACTGTTTTCAGAGTGTCACTTTGCCTATCTATGCTTTTTATTTAATTTTGTAAATCTGAGGTCAATTAATGGAAAATGCCTTAACATACCCTTCGATAATTTACTTTGAATGTCTTTGCATAGTTTTATCTCTTCATATTTCTATTTATAATTGTAGTCTGAAGTCTTTTAAAGGAAATATTTAAGTCTTTATCAAAACCAATATAATAAAATATTGAAATCTTAGGACAGAATGAAAAGATTTAGAGTACTTTATTAGCTAGCAACAATATTCATACTCCCCGTCACAATCCACCTACCTCCCTTTTTTGTATCAATACATGTAGAAATAAAAAACTCCTATAACATTTGTGGGTATTGTAATGGATGACAATTAGACATTAAGATTGAGGAAATAAGTACAAATAAAGCAAGAATTCTGGATCATATATTTAGAAACTAATTTATAGCATTTTACTTCTGTTTGCTTCTCCTTGCTTACCTCTGAAATAGTGGGTGTCTGCAGAATTTTGACCATAGTTTTTTGTTGTTGTTTTTTAATTGATTTCGGAGAGGAAGGGAGAGAGACAGAGATAGAAACATCAATGATGAGAGAGAATCATTGATAGGCTGCCTCTTGCACATTCCCTTCTGCAGATCGAGCCTGAAACCCAGAAAATGTGCCCTGACCAGGAATCAAACCACGACCTCCAGGTTCATAGGTCGATGCTTAACCACTGAGCAACACTGGCTGGGCTTGACTACAGTTTTTACCTATTTAAAGTTTTCACCACTCCCGCTCGTGCCTATTTAAAGTTTTCACCACTCCCGCTCGTGTTCACATTTAATGACCCCACAAGCTGTTGACTTGTAAACCTTCCTTTCCAAACTAGTCATCCCTTCAGCTCGGAGCTGTTTCATTCTACAAGCCTACATAAAACTTTCCATGGTTACCACAAAGCCAACATATCAAACGGGTTCTCGTTAGCTCTTTCCTACCTCAGCAGTTACCTTTCCTTTTGTACCCTCTTTTTTATTGATAGCACATCACTCAAGCATTCAATCAATCTAAAAACCATAAAGTCTTATTGAATTGTTCCTCTCCTTTATTATCTCACTAGAGCAGCGGTTCTCAACCTGTGGGTCGAGATCCCTTTGGGGGTTGAACGACCCTTTCACAGGGGTCGCCTAAGACCATCGGAAAACACATATATAATCACATATTGTTTTTGTGATTAACAAAAATGTTCAATTTGTAACAATGAAATTGGGGGTCACCACAACATGAGGAACTGTATTAAGGGGTCGCGGCATGAGGAAGGTTGAGAACCACTGCACTAGAGGCCCATGCACGAATTCGTGCACCAGTGGGGTCCCTCGGCCTGGCCTGCGGGATCAGGCAAAAACCAGCTCTCCAACATCCCCCAAGGGGTCCCGGATTGGGAGAGGGCACAGGCCAGGCTGAAGGACCCCACCAAAGGGATGAGGGAGATTGGCCAGCTGGGAGGGACTGCAGTAGGGGGCTCCAGGGCGTGTCCGGTCCATCTTGCTCAGTCCTGATTGGCCAGACCACAGCAATAAGCTAACCTACCAGTTGGAGCATATTCCCCCTGGTGGTCAGTGCACATCATAGTGAGTGGTTGAGTGGCCTTAGGGTGTCATTAGCATATTACACTTTGGTTGAATGGATGACTGGACACTTAGCATATTAGGCTTTTATTATAAAGGATAACCAATTCCTCTTTAATGCTTATTAAATTATCAATTCTATATTTAATTATTCCATTCATTGATTAATTTAATAAGTATGTACCAATCACATACTGAGTTACAGGCACTGTTCTAGGTTCTGAAGTTATAGTATCAGACTTATATTTTATTGGGAACAGAGATACAATAAACTAATATAAATAGTAAATATAATTAAGATCTATAATATGCTAGAATATTATTTTTATTGTATATTCTTTTTTTAATATATTTTATTGATTTTTTACAGAGAGGAAGGGAGAGAGATAGAGAGTTAGAAACATCGATGAGAGAGAAACATCGATCAGCCGCCTCCTGCACACTCCCCACTGGGGATGTGCCCACAACCAAGGCACATGCCCCCGACCGGAATCGAACCCGGGACCCTTCAGTCCACAGGCCGATGCTCTATCCACTGAGCCAAACCGGTTTCGGCTTATTGTATATTCTTAAGTGTTTTGTAAATCTAGATTGAAAAGGGGATAGTACTGTGAGAGCAAATAATAGGGAGATTAATATATTTTAGGGGGATAAGAATTATGTGCCTGAAGATGTTATGAGAAAATCAGAGTAATGAAGAGGATTTAAAGAAATTTTTAGATGAGTATAAGTTACTAGGGTAAATCATTTAGAGGCAAAGCATAAGCAAGTTACCCTAGTTATTACTCAATTTACTTATCTTTAAAATGTGCATATAACAATAACTGTTTAGTTGTGAGGATAAAATGAATTAATTCATATTAGGTACATGACTAATATATGGCATATGTAAGTATTAGCTACTATTAATTTATTATCAATATTATTATTGTTAAACAGAGTATGTGAAAGCAAATCTGCAGGGTATCATGAAAAAATGGTATGCCTGTGTGCATGCATGCATGTGTGTGAATGTATGTAGAATTTCGGTAGTTGTACTTCAAACTGACTAGGTTCACCCATTTTTTAATGCTTCTTTGAGTCAATCACAAAGTGGAAAACACTAGTTTTCATAGTCAGAATCATGATAGCCTAAAAGCAAGGCTAGAGAAGATACTTTCTAAAAAATGAATTTTTAAAAATTCAAAACTGGTATTTCTAAAAGTTTAAGTTTGACCAGTATCTCTTACACACACACACACACACACACACACACACACACACACGCTCATTTTCCTTCTGGCACTACCTACAATTCTGCTAATGAAATAAGAACTCAGCCTTAGGCTTTCTTTGAAAGTAATAGTCGCATTCTGGGCCTGTCCATCCATTGGTTTGCCTGTCTGTGGTAGAAAAGGCCTGGATGAATTTATTTATAGCCATAATCTTTTCTTTGGATAATAGCTAATGCTAATGGTGTATCATCTGTACAACCCCGACAGTCTATCTTCCCTGATTCCTTCGGGTAACTATCCCCTGCACCTCATTACTCTGCTGGATCTCGGAACAGGCATCATCCTTAAAATCCCATTTGTACCATTTGGATCGGGTCAGGAAGAGTAATGGCTCTAATCTTCTCGGAGTGATATTATTAATCTCGCGCAGGTGAGCTGCAAGGTACTTTTCTCTAACCTACCCATTTAGAAAGCAGGGGCTTCGGGGTTGTAATGAATAAAACTAAATGGAAGCCTGCAGCATGAGGGAAAGGACTGAGAGATGAAGCTGTCCTTTAGGTTTGTACTTAAACCTTGTTTACGCTGTTAAATCAAGCGCTGTGAGAAAACCAAAGAGAAGCATTAAATGGCTGCCCCTGTGAAAGGCCAGAATATTATTCTATGATTAATATTATTCTGTTTTAAAGGAGGCTGCACAATAATCATAGTAAATGATTGGAAGTAGTTGCTATTTTAAGATAATTGCAATATTTTTCTAAAGCATTTACTTTTCATTTCTTTATGACTTAACAAGAAAGAAGTATATTTACAAGCCCAAAATAATAAAAGTGAGCTGCCTTATTTTTCCTCCCTTCCATTTCCTTCAAATACTTCAGGCTCGCTAATCGAAATCCATTTGGCTGACATGCAGCGGAAAAAGGTGTGTCCACTCTGTGAGACATGCCTGTTCTCACCTATGGGTCCATCTCCCCTTTTCACTTGTCAATACCTCAGATATTCTTTCCTTGTGATTGTTTTTTTTTCAGATTGTGTATGTTAAATAAAAATTTTATCTTGAAATGCTAGTTTCTATTTTTCAAACCCTATCTCCTCCTCTTAAGAAATCTTTATTTTTAGTAACCTCTCTAAGTGAGCCATCAGGATATGATGTTGGAGCAGATAAATAGGGTCTTGTGAAAATGTTTAAAAGTTTCAAAGTACTTCTTTTGCCTAGATTTGTAAATATGTAAAAGTCACTTAAATGAATTGTTTGGCAAGCCATTAGTGGTTCTATTTATTGAAATGGCACAAAATTATTTTGCACACTGACAAAAATGTGTTCGTATAAGTGTTTCCATGATTCTCTAATCCTGCTATCATATTTTCATATTTTATTAGCATGATGGTTGCATGTACTTTGTAAATTGTAAATGCCACCTACAGAACTTAGGCTCTTCCCTTTGTAAGGCATGGACAGATACGAATCGTCTTAGGGTAAGATAAAATAATCCAATATATTGGACATGATAGTTGTAACCCTCTGCTGGCTGACTTTGGTTCTAGAACTGCATACGGCATTTGCTAACATTTCTTAGGCTATGAGGAGGTCAGAACATTCCACCTTCCCGCTCTCCCTCTGTGACTTATTAGTACACCCTGCGTGTAATGCAATATGAGGGCTTCTCCAGACTTGCCCATTCTCATCCCCATTTCTCTCACAGGACTTTTTCTCTCAGAAACTTCTTAAAATTTTAATAGCATCTGAGCATCTGCTCTCAGAAAATGTGCACACACTCATCCTCTCCTTCATGTCTTAACTTCTCAGACAAAAGCTACCTACATATGACTTTACTGATTACTCTGCCCCATATTTTATTTGTTTTATTGCTTTTTAAATTTTTTAATGATGAGAGAGGAGAGAGAGAGAGAGAGAGAGAGAGAGAGAGAGAGAGAGAGAGGTGAGAGAGAAATATTGATCTGTTGATCTGTTGTCTTTCCCATACGCCCCAACCTGGATAGAACCTGCAGCCTGGGTATGTGCTCTGACCAGCAACCGAACCCGCCACCTTGCAGTGTACGGGACGATGGATGTTCCAACCAACTGAGCAACACTGGCCAGGGCTTACTGCTTTTTAAAATAGCACTTTTCAAAGTATGAAATTGTCTGGTTTACATATTTCTCTATTAAGTTTTCCCCCACTATAATTTCAGCTCCTTGAAAGCAAGAATATGTTTGTCTTATTCACCAATATATCATTTTGAGACACTGTAGGTACTTGATAACTACCTGTTAAACTAATTTATACCTAGCCTGTATCTTCTCTGTGACCAAGTCTATAAAATGGACTAAATGTACTTAAAGACTCCGTGGCCATTGACTAGGTCAGTGGTCGGCAAACTCATTTGTCAACAGAGCCCAATATCAACAGTTCAACGATTGAAATTTCTTTTGAGAGCCAAATTTTTTAAACTTAAACTATATAGGTAGGTACATTGTTATTAACTTAATTAGGGTACTCCTAAGGCTTAGGAAGAGCCACACTCAAGGGGTCAAAGAGCCGCATGTGGCTCGCGAGCCGCAGTTTGCCAACCACGGGACTAGGTCAACAGAATATCCCTATCAATTCTGGTGCTGTCCTCTCAACCTGCTTATATAAACATAGAATTGATCTCATGACACTGACCCGTAGGAATATATGTGGATGCTTTCACAGTTTCTAAGTCACTTCTACAAGCTAGAGTTTTATCTTTGAAACCAAGGGGAAAATTGAAAAGAGGATTCTCTCCATCTTCAATTTTCCAACCCAACTGAAACATTTTGCACTTATTACCACCATCACTTTCTTCTCTAGAAAAGTGCCTCTCTTGTTCTTGCTGACTTCACCTTTCCTGGATTCAGTTCTATAAACCTACTCCATTGCTGGCTCTGTTTTATCTCCCTAATTACTACATGTGGTGTATTAAAGCTTGGGTTTAGGTATTTCTTCTCTCTCAGTTAACTCACTCATTCTTACACAGCTTCAACTATCATACTTACACAGCGGACTCATATCTAAATTGTACTCTCTGACAGTATATATTTCACATAAATCATACATAAATCTTTAAATAACTTTCAAATTCATGTTTTATACTATTTGTGATTGATGTGTATAACTTGGGCAAGGCCTTCCACCCGATTTTCAGAATATAATGTCCTAATTCACAATTCCTTTGGCATCTGTATAATTCCCTCTGAAAATTCTTCCTGAGATTTTTGCTGCTCCTCATTCTAAAGAAATATACACAGAAATTTGTTTTTCCTGCAGCTAGAAGTGTATCAACTGTGATGGTATAACACTTCTAACAGCGGCATTCAGAGGAGGACGGTATTGATGCAAGTAGAAATGCTCATCTTTTGCTGAGCTTTGGAGCTTTTAAGATGTGAAAATACTCAATTTTATAGTGTCTAATGATGTTAGATTTCAGATGAAGAAAATCATGTGATACACAATGAATCCTATATCTTGCTCTAGGCTAATACGATAGAATTTAGTCCATCCCCCTAAATAGTTTGGATTACATTTTCTAAAGGCATGTTTTTCACATTTCCTACTGTGGGCAAATCATGGGGGAGTTGCTGGTGGTGGTTTTTTTTTCACTGCTCTGGATATAAGACCTAGATGTTACCTTTATCAACTTTGCATTTAGACTGAAGAATATATAAGGCTGTATTTGTTTTTAAAAGCAGTGTATGACACACAATATTGTAAGTGACATAGAAAATATAAAAATACATAGTAGTACTTTATATTTTAAAGTTATTTATATATCAAATATTGATTTAATAAATTTCAATAAATATTAAAACATTGGGGGTCTTCTTTGTTGAAAATGCACAATTACCTAAAAGCAGATTTTAGCTTACTTATTCCCCAATCACCAAATTGCAGGGTTTTTTTTCCCCTCAAACCAACTGTGATGTGCAGCATTCATTGGATGTGTAAGTATCCATATACCAATCATTTACTAAATATTTATTAGGATCTGCTTAGTACTATATCACTCAATCTTTTTTTTTAAATCCTCACTCGAGGATATTTTCCCATTGATTTTCAGAGGGAGTGGAAGGGAAAGGGACAGACAGAGAGAAATATCAATGTGAGAAAAACACATTGACTGGTTGCCTCCTGCATGTGCTCTGACCAGGGCCCAGGCCAGGGAGGAGCCTGCAACCAAGGTACGTGCCCTTGACTGAAATTGAACCCGGGACCCTTCAGTCCACAGGCCAACACTGTATCCACTGAGCCAAACTGGCCAGGACTATGCCACTTAATCTTTGTAAGAATTTCAGAATCCCATGGAGGAGGCAAACTGAACAAAAATTAGTAACAGAAGTCAATGCAAGACATATCTGAGGAATATACACTGGATTTTTAGAGCGCACACACACTTGAGCTTATTTCTAGGGCATCAGTAGCATAACCATAAGAACCAGAGTGTGTGAGCTGTGATTGATCAAAACCCCAAAAGCCATAACAATATCTGTACATAAATAATATTAGCAGAGCAGTGTGGAATATCTAAAATGCACTCAAATATCTGTACTCAAAACAAACAAAGGCAGCAAAGCTGATGGCTTTGATGGCGCAGATTGCTGGAGAAGTAAAATGGAAAGCCATTAACATATGGCTATGTGCCAAGGTCCTTACTACTGGATCTCATTGTAACTTCTCAACAATGTGTAAGGCTCGAAACAGTCAATTAGTTGCTTAAGCTCACCTAGCTAGTAAGAGCATATCATATAAAGGAGAGTAAACCTTAGTATTGGACTTCAAAAAATGCCATTTTCATGATGTCCTTTTTCATCCAGTCACTATACAAAAAAAATTAGCTAAAAGGAAATTCTCAGAAATTAGTACAGAGGTAAGAATAATACTGAGAAAGCTTCTCGCTAATCCTTGAACCTGAGGCAGCTTTCTGTCTCATCCTCCATGGCCTCCTCTCTCTCCTTTGAGATCTAATCTTGACCTCCTGTGTTTAATGATGATAATTAAGAGATGGCTTTCTTGTTAGTTATCTGAAAGATGAAAGCCTCACAGTCCTCTGGAAGAGAGACAATTACTACAGGTAGGTGCAAAGGAGGGAGCTGATAATGAGCTCTGCTGTGAGAAAGGTTTAGAGAGGAGACGATCCATAAATAAATCCTTAAAAGTAAGGAAGGGAAAGCCTGCCTGGGAAAATATAATAATTTCTCACACATATTTGTAAATTAGAGACCTTCAAATTAATACATGTCACATCATCTCATAATAACATAGAAGTAAAGCTTTTAAAGCATATCCTTTCATTTCTGCTCTTACTGATAATCTGCTTTTCCTGTGGCAAAACCGTAACTCACGCTCTAGCGAGTCCCCTCTCCAGCAATGATATAGAGCGACTTTTCCATAAAGAGCTCAAAATGTCTTCAGGAATTTTACCTTATTAATTTTCACATCCCTGTAAGGCAGGTGGAAAAATTACTGTCCTCATTAAATAAAATTTCAAGCTAGGACACTATTTAAATCATTGTAAAAACCACAAGATTACAAATATACGCAAGTAGCATTAAAGATATCTAATTTGATTAATCCATTAATCACACTACTTCTGGTAATTTTCAGCTTATCCTATTTGAGAAATAATCTTATGAAAAAGATGACTGAATTCCCCCCTTTTCTACTCCCCCATTTTTCTAGTGACAGGCTATCCTTCATCACCCACATCCACATTTTAGCAGACCAAATCACTAGTCAGTCAGTTACATGTAGCTACATGACTAAGTTCTCTCCCCGAAATGGAAGTAAAAATTAAGTATGCAAGTTTTTCTCACTTCCTTAAAAGATAAGCACTTTTTTATCTCATTTCACAGAATGGAACGTTGTCTTGTTGCTCATGAGCCATAGTCAACCAAGCTAACTTGGTTGTTGAGCAAAAGGTTCAACTGCAGAACCTTCCTCTGTACATTTATATAACACTCTATTTTGGGCCAGCTTTGTTATAGCAGCTTAGCTTATACTTTTTTTAGAAATATTTTAAAATATATATTTTTATTGATTTCAGAGAGGAAGGGAGAGGGAGAGAGAGATAGAAACATCAATGATGAGAGAGAATTATTGATTAGCTGCCTTCTGCATGCCCCCTACTGGGGATTGAGCCTGCAACCCAAGCATGTGCCCTTAATCTGAATCTAACCTGGGACCCTTCAGTCCTCAGGCTGATGCTCTATCCATTGAGCCAAACCAACTAGGGCACTTATCCTATATAATAAAAGGGTAATATGAAAATTGACCAAACAGCAGAACAATTGTCTGGCCCAGTCCCCGAGTGGGCATCCCCACCCCGATGGGGGGCAAACTGCCCACGGACCATTGCCCCGGCTGGCCCGCCCCCGATGGCCCCAATTAGGTGGGCCGGCTGGACCCCCACCAGTGCACAAATACGTGCACCGGGCCTCTAGTACTTTGATAAAAGTGATTTTGAGGAATGACCAACTCCTACTGGTAGGCATGTAATGCATATTTGTTACTATTATTTCAGTTATAGACAATCTGTCCCAATCGTCCAGAAGAACTCTGTTTTATACATGTAGTTTCACCTAATTATGGTATGTTCCTTCTTTCACCCTCAAAGGTGACATTGTTTAAAAGATCAGTTATATAGCAACCTTAATTTTAAGGAACTTGGCTTGACTGATACAGCAAAAGTCTGGAAGTTTCTACTGAAAGTTAAATTCTTTCAGATATACTTCAAAATCATAGTGACTTTATAAGCTTTAAGCACAGGACAGAACACTACAATAATATTATTGTACTATTATATACAAGTAATAATATAATCCATGCTTAATTAGAGTGTAAAAAGATAAATAGGCAAACCTCGCCTAGAATGATTTATTTCTTCTATTTCTATTCATGTGATTCCACAACCTCTCCAGTCTCCTCTGGCATCTAAAAAACAATGAGTTGGGAATTTTATAGTCTATTGGCAAGCACCTATCATGGTTTAGAATTTCTGAATAAGTAGAATAATTAATCCAGCTAAATTTATTGCCCAGGAAATATGAGAGGTGGTGAATGATTTTCTCAATAGTGATTTACATTGATAGGAACATGAAAATCCTGTCTGTTCTAATTAAGTGAATGCACCACTAAATCCAAGACTCTTTGCCTTGCAATTTCTTTAAGGAGCAGAAGTGCTTTTTGCCTGTTTTTTTTTGTTTTGTTTTGTTTTGTTTTGTTTTTGTTGTTGTTGCTGTTCCTGTTCAGTGGTATAAATTTTTGCCACTTCGTTTCCTTGCCTTAATTGGGTAGATATCCCTAAAGATTGCTGCCTTGGAAACTGATTAATCTCTAGTCATTAAAGCTCTCTACTGACATTACAGAAAAGCTGTTGGGATCTCTTCATTAGCCTTGAGATGGGAAGCTTTAGATAAGCACAACTAAACTTCAACTCTCACACCATCCTCAGGGTATCCTGACAAGGCAAGATTTTACAGAATCTCAGTACTAATGTTTTCTTCGTTCAGATACATTTTCATTACAGAGACTTTGCAGGACTATAAACATCGGTCTTAATAACACTCAAGACTGCTAATATAAGTCTTGGGAATATTATGCAATTGGAAGTCGTTAGCAGTAACTTCTTTCCTATCATTTTCCAGTGACTCAAAGTGATGAAGCTTTAAGAGATTCAACAAGTTGATTCATTCTTCTTTTTCTCTAAACGACACTCAATCCAACCAGAAGTGTGTTCTATGACTTAAGAATTTTTATTTGTATCACTACATTTCACAACTTGTGTTTTTAAAGATTTTAAAAATATTCCTTGTAACTTTTTTCCTGAAACACGTTAGTTAAAAACTTACACCAATGCCTGTGCTCTCACATAACTGCACATATCCTGCACCAACTAAATTTGAGACATTGAACCATTACCATGGTGCTCAACAATTACAATGCTTACAATTCCATTTAAATATAAGCATAATATATTGCAACCTATCGACTTTGCTATGTTTCCAAAATTAAATAAAATTAGATGTATAAAAGGAACAAACTAATACTCTACAAAATTGCCATTGGTTCATTCTACATGTATTATGTAGTAATATAAAACTTTCACTTTCCTCTTCTTTTTTCAATTGGAGAAAAGACAACAGCTTTATATCTGGTTCCTATTATTATTCCCAAATGTGAACTTCAATCTCAACAAGGAGAAAGAAAAAGAATTGACATAATTCAATTTCCTTTCTACTCATTCGTAAGACTCATTACATTCCCAGCCCTGATTTATTTTAAATCAAAATAAGGTGTGACAGAAGGTATTTCAGTAATTTTTTTATATTTACTTTAAACTTAGATTGTTCTGCAAATTTCTACTTCTCAATTAAATCCTACGGTAAAGTGAATACCAGAAGAATAAAATCTAAAAAGTTTGTCAGAAGACCTAAGTGGCAAAGTACACATTATCACTTGCTTTTCAAAGCATTTCAACATATTTTTACGGAGTACTTTCTAGTGCAAGCCATTAACTATAGTAAAATATGTGATATAATTTATTACAAGAAAGAGGATGACTAGCATGCTTTACTTTATTGAGTTTACTGGGGTGACATTGGTTAATAAAACCATTCGGGTTTCAAGTGTACAGCTCCATAAAACACCATCTGCACCCTGCACTATGCAGGGCGAGGCAAAAGGAGCTCTACAATTGTGAGCGCATGAAACCCATAGTTTATTTTTTGTTACTACTTTTTAATTATTGTATTATTTTCCATATGAAAACTGTAAAACCTACTTTTGTCCCACCCTATATACAAAAAAAAAAGCCCTTGCAACTCAACAAAAAGGACTCCAATAAGATTGTGACTCCAACACTAACAGGATGGATGAACAAGTGAACAGTCCATCCCCTCAGTACTTCAGTGTCTTCTTCTTCCCATCTTCTCACATCTTCCTCTGTTCCTCGGTGTCTTCCTATCATGAGCATATTATCTGCCTTACCTTATCTCTGGTTCGATCATTGAGTTGAGGAATGTAGGTCACTTTGCAC
>NW_005871141.1:3068170-3075534 GCF_000147115.1 Myotis lucifugus | reverse complement strand
CCCTCATCCTGGTTCTGAAGCATCTGTAACTGAATGTTACAGATAGCACCCCTTATATTTCCAGGCCGACTCTGTGAGGAAAAGCAATTGGGCCTGGGCTGAGAGAAAGGGGGTGGGGGTGTTGGCAGTTAAGTTACTGGCTGCAGACCTAACAGGTCTTATCAATGAACTTCAAGGTCACAAGAAGTAACTGTAAACAATGTAGTCTTTCTCTGCCCTGGTTTATAACCAAGAGGAGAAAACAAGTAATAGTGACAAGTGATATCAAACTCGACTATATTACATAGTAATGTTTTATATTTCTTGTTAATATCATTGACCAAATTATAACAACATTTAAGAAATATTTTAAATACGTTGTAAATATTTGGAATACCATGTGGTTTTCCCAACGCTAATCCTTTCAAAGATTGCAATGTAATGGTTATCTTTTCGGGTGACTTCCTTTTATGAACTAGACACTCATGGACAAATGATGGCAGAGCCAATATATTAGCCAAGATATTACCATAAAGCAGAAAGCATACTCAAAGATTTGATGTAGCAGATTTAATGAGCAAAGAAAATTTAATGTAGCAGATATTTACAGAGGCGTATATTTACTTGGGTGTGTATTACATAGGCAGTGAGATCCAATAGCAGGGCACAGTTAGTACCACTAGGCCTGAAGTGACAAAGGAAAGATAATAATTATGGTGTTTCTAAGAGCTATAACTTAGAGGAAAGCAGCAATTACCAGATTTGTGTTGAGTTAGGGAAGGAGATTATAAAAATCCCTGAATTCTTCCACTGCCCTCTGATTTCCTACCAGTGTTTTCCATTGGGCAAATACAACAAGAATCCAAGTGTTCGATAATCTAGGATATGGAACCCATAGCTGTCACCTCTGGCATAATATAACAAGGATAGAACAAGGCAGATTAAGACAGAGGATGTTACTGGAGGAGGCAAACAAAATAGACATATTAAGCCAATAATAACCACTTGTCAATCAGAAGTGGCATGTACAGAATTTTCCAGAGCAGGCCCATCTTGCTATCATCTCTTACCGATGTTATGCCGGGAAGTGTGCTGTTTTCATTTTACAAAACGTACACAATGTTGTATGCCAACTATCTCTTAATAAAAATGGAAAACATACAAATCAAAACTGATTTATAAATGTCTCTGCTTTATGATCTTAACTCGGAAAGTGCAGCTGTGGTAGAGGATGTCTAGTAGGCAGTACATCTAATTATTACCTGTTCCCTGTCAGTGGCTAGAGGGCTGGTAGAGGCAAAAGAGAAGGAAGATTAATATTGAAGATATATCAGGTGAAGGCTAATATTGCACATTTCCATATAGACCCAAGGCATGAAAATATCCACATCCATACAAGTGTTCATCAGAAGTTCCTTACTTAAAAGATGTTCTATATAACCAGTCAGTCAGGATGACCACTCTGTTGATGTCAACCCTCCTCTTCTCTGTACAGCGTAGGATGGCAGTACAGGGTGTTGTTTACGATACTTCTGTATAAGGCGGGCATAGTGTAAGCCCAGAGGCCATGCATAGTCTGGGCAGCATAGACATCTCCTGAGCAAGTCTGCTAATTTCTTTATAGCAGCAACCAAACCCATTCCTGGTTGTGGCACCGTACAAAGGAAATCTGTGGATAAGTTACTGCCATTATATCATGTTTTGGCCAGCAATTCATTCCTACAGAGTAATTACCTAATATAAATTTGAGTTTGGTTTCTCTGACCTTGGTGACTCTTCCAGAATCACCATCTATCTGACTATTTTATATATTGTCAGTGCGTTTCACTTTATATTAATTCCAGCCAGAAAAGCCACTGACCAGCCAAAGAAAGGAATCGATATCCACAGAGTCCACTGATTCAATCTTGACACAACTTTAATACACAGATAGAATGAGTTATTGACAATTTTTATACCGTGCTAGTAGAGAGAATACATTAAAGGACTGGGTTATTATTTGAAAAATGAGATATGTGTTTCTTGCCAAGTACCATCATATAGAGCTCTCTCTCCCAGGAGCCATATAAGTGTGGAGGAATCAAAGAGCACAGTGAGTGCCCCTTATTATCTAATGATGCACTAAAATATATCACTTCTTTCCCCTTTCATTCTGAGTTATTTGGGTCTGGAAATATTAGCCACTAAAAGGAAATTTTCTATGCTTGCTCCTGGTTATTGCTGACTGATTCATGCGAGGGAATCAGAATCCTCATCTGCTTAGATTTTCCAACGCAGGAACTTGGAATTTGCAATTTGTAATTTGTAGACTTGCGCGCGCACACACACACACAAAAACATAATCACCATGAAGACCTGGAGTTGCTAAAGTTGATTTAGGTCACAGGTGTGCTCAAAGGAAAATAGATATCAACTAATGCTTTTGGGGTTATAAAAAAAACTCATATCTTCCAATAAATATGTAATTTTTGCCTAAAAATGGTGTCTGATAGAGACCAGGATGTCCAATAGAGACCAGATCATAGATGGCCACTTGGCCCTCTAGATTGCTGACACCAAGTAACAACAGTGAGTTGACTATGCTGTCAGCTTAGCTTTTATTACTTGCAGGTTTAATCCAAATTACCAACACATCATAACATACACACACATGCACGCACACAAGTATTAGGGATTAAAGAACTGAAAGTCCAAGATCCCCAGTACAAGCTATTCGCAGAGCACTGATTACTGGCCACTCGGAGTCACAGAAGCCTCAGCATCCAGGGGGCCCTCATCTTGCAAGGAAGACTGCTATACTAGCTCAAGACAACAAGGCCCTGTAATCACAGGCCACCAAGCCAGACACACGAGCTGTCAGACAGCTTATTCTCAGGAGGGCGAATTGCAAGTGTCACCATTTTTAGTTTCACTTTTATCCTTCTTGTGGCGGTGTCTCCCTTCATTTGCACCTGTTAGATTAGCTTGGAGTCTCCTGAGATCCGTCCTCAATGTTCCAATTCAGAAACTGTGGCAAAGTCCGAGAAGGTGCCCAGTCATCCTTCTCACCTGCCCCTGTGGGTTGCCTCCCTTTGGCTGGCAGCGCAGGACCTGGCTGTTGACCCACACTTCTATGTGTTCAAATGATGAGGTTCAAACTCTAGAGTCATGCAACTCTGCTCTCCACAGTGTCGGGTCTGTTTCTCTGGGAATGTCTCGCCCATTTTCATCCATTAAGAACCAGCCCCCACGCCACCACCCGTGGAAGCATCCTCCAAGCGTTCCTTTCTTCTTCAGTTAAAAGTCTTTTTCTAGTTGTTTGCTACTACCAAGAATGTTGCTGCTACTGGTAAAGGCACTCTAAGTTTCCTACAATATTATTCTATAATTATATTCTCATGTGATCCTATACCAGATCAGGGGTCTCCAATGGGTATACACATTTCCTAAGGAACACAAAAGCAATAGTTGAAAATTTTATAGAATCCTCTGTTAATTTTGCTTTTCACTTTACTGGTAGTTTCTCAATTTCTATTTGTTTCTCTAAAATACCTATACTCTGTTATTACAAGGTGATATGTTTTATATATATATATACATATATAGATAGATAGATAGATATAGATATATAGAATACATATACTATATTATATAAATATATATATATTATATAATATACATATTACATATTATATAATATATATAATCCATACTTACAATAGGGTAATATGCAAATTAGGATGCCATCACATAACAACTGATCAGCAGGAGGGTGGGGCAGCAAGCTACAAGCAGCAGAGAACTACAGGAGGGCAGGCAGTGAGCTATGAGCTGCATAGAGCTACGAGCTGCGTAGAGCTAGAAGCTGTGGTGGGCAGTGAGGCCAGCTGAGGCAAGCGGCAGCTAGCTACTCGCGCACGGATTTGTGCACACGGCCACTAGTGTGTGTGTATGTGTGTGTATATATAAAAAATAAGAAAATTAACACATGTACATTATGGACCTAAGCTCAAAATGCTTCAGATGGGGGACAATATCAATACATTTGGCGCCTCCTGCCCTCCTCAACCACATTCTCCATGAGGCAGAATCTGCAGTATTTTAAGTTGGTGTTTTAAGTCTCTAACGGAGGCATTGATTTCATTTAAGCCAGTGTTTGCTAACTGTTCTCCTTAGGCCATTTGGGAAAGGTTTCCCTGATGTCCTGGCTAAAAAATGCAACTTTTGGGGTCACCTGAATCAAAAGCTGTGATGATTGTGTAGCTTAAATTTTCTCTTAAATCAGCAGTCTATAAGATACTTAGAGATATTCAAGTTTTAATTCAATCACAAGTTGTTAGAATTCAACACACCCTTTTGTGGAATTAGTCTGAATATGCAGAGGAGTTCATTTAGCAAAATACAGAGTTATTGCTGGCCAAAAAGGCTGCCTGGCCTGGAGAGGTGATGTGAGTAAAGAGAGAAAACCCAAGCTTACAGGAATGGTGACTGGGAAAAGCTCGGGTGAACAGAAATTGGAAATGTTTTTAAGGACGACAATGAGAAAAGGAGGAATCAATATGTTGTTAAAATTTTTAAGTGAAGCTCTGATTAAGATTCTCTGTAGGTATCCGTCCCTTTGTAAGTCTGTATTCCAGAAGCTCATATAACATGGGAAACACATTCACAACAAAAAATATTTGTGCAATATGTATTATAATTAACCAGTATTATTGACTCTAAAGCTCCTCACCTCCCCAAAAATTTAATGAAAGAACTCATGTAGCACACAGCAATTGCTCTTCGATAGATAGATAGGAAGTTATCCACTCAAAGTTTTGCAATTCCAAGAGTCATCACAGATGAAGTCTTGAATCAATATAAATTGGAGCTACCAGTTAATCCCAACTTGATTAAAAATTAAAATATGGAAGAGAACACAATCCTAGTGTGATATTAAAACAAATGTCTTCATTGATGTAAAACTAAGGAAATTGAAGTTGGCATTATTTGTTCCTCTTTAGGCAAGATAAAAAGTTCTCTATGACAATATCATCTCCTCTGATATTCACAGATGTCTCAAATATGTTCTCCATGGGAAAATGGATATCTCACTGTCTAGAACACAGCTGTAACTCTGAGATAAAGAGTTTAGAAAATATTCCATATTTTGGGTGCTTTTATTATATTAGTCAGGAAAATGGAAACCATCTCTGTTAATAATGTAAATAATTTTTTTTCAAGAAAAATTATTTTAAATATGTTACATGCAACAAACATTAATATTACAAGAAAATTATTTTAAATATAATAATATTACATGCAATGAACATTAGTATTTCAATATAATGTTCATTTTTATATTAGGTTCCTTGGAAAAAGAGATGAGCAGAGTTTACTGTCTGGGATGTTTATGAAGGAGTGCCTGTGGAAGGGGAGGAGGAAAAGGACAGAGAGATATTTTAAACTGTGAAAGAAGCCTAATGCTGCCTTGGTCAACTATACAGGGGAACCTGGAACTAGCAAGGCCCTTCAGAATTTCCAAAGTGGGGGCTAAGATAGACAGACTTTATATATACAGTAGAGGCCCAGTGTATAAAAATTCATGCACTGAAGGGGGGTCCCTCAGCCCGGCCTGACCCCTCTCATCGTCTGGGAGCCCTCAGGGGCAGGAGGGGACCTGGCTATCAGGGGAAGGCGACGCCCCATCACACCTCTGTTGCTGCCACTGCCTGCAGCACAAGCCTTGGCAGTCCCTGGTTACCTGGGTGGCTCGGGAGCTGAGGGCGGGACCGGCCGCACCATGCGCCTGCCACCACCCCGCCCCCGTGGGGATAAAAGGACTGGGGGACTCCAGCAGGGCTGAGCACCACCATCTTTGTGACAGTTTGATGGTCAATTTGCATATTCCCTCTTTATTAGATAGGATTTGATTGGTCACTGATGTCAGCTATTTGTAATGGTGTAATTGTTTGCCTGGTAACTATGCAGCTGAAGCAATCCATGATGGGGGCAATAAGTAAAAGCTATTTTCAAACAGTATGCTTAGTCGCTGGGCATGTTCTTAACTGCAGGGACTCCAAGATACAAACCACAATGTCCACCACATTAAATTTTCTATCTAAAAGTATATCATCATTGGAAAGTGATAAACAAGTAAGAATCCAAATTTCAGAATATCGTTTTGAAGGTCTGTATCCCGGACCACTCCAACAATTGTACTAGCTAGGGTCCAACTAGGAAGAAGTAAACCATTTTATAACTTGAAAACACTGGCCATGCTAATAACTGAAAAGCTGCATAGCCAAACACAGAACTAGGAGACAATCAAGCATGTGACAACTAGGAATCACGGATGCTTCTAGTCTGAAGGAAAAGGGGAGAAGGAGAGCTAGCAGAGCTTAGGGACCAGAGTCATCACTGGGAGATAGAACCACAGCACCCCTGTCTGTCATGGGTGCTTCCAAAGATAAAGAATTATGTCCCAACTTCTACCATCCTGTTCTTCAACCTTGGCCACTGCCTCTCGTCACCAATTCCATCCAGGAACCCTGTACCAGAGGACTCTGGAGACACACACTGAAGTCTCCCAGCCCACTTGTCCTGCATCCACAGAAGAGCAAGAGATGGCTCTGAGGACAACTAGGCCAAGTCGCAGCAGGAAGTACCATAAGGGTATCTACATGTTAACGTTAGAATATCAACCACAAAAGAATGGTTAAATGATTTAATGTTTCACACATCTAGAATATACATATATATATAAATGTATATGCATTAAATACATATGCATGCGATTCAGCTATGCTTGCAAAATTGTTTTCCCAATAGTACATAAATAAAACTCTGCCATTTTGAAACATTGCCAGCATTAATATAGAACATTATTGGAGTTCTATGTCCCACTAGGGATATAAATAAAGAAATTGGATAGAGTTCAGAAAAGAGATACACAAAATAAAGCTAATATAAATTCTATTAAGATGAGTCCAAGTCACTGGATTTATATATAATGTGAGAGTTAATATCTATGGGAATATGCATGAGATTTAGTAAAACAGCTCCTGTAATTTCACAGGGAATGAGAAGATAAAGAAGAGTCATACTTTTAAAAACATGTAGACTAGCCACAGAGGTATATGCTTACATGGTTTTGAAAAGGTGATGTGGGTGATCTGCCTGCCTTTATTCAGGTAAGGAATTGTTCCCATTAGACAATGAGAGCAGAGATGCTCAAGAAACTAAATGATTAAGTTAAGGCCTTACAGCTCGAAAGTAGCAAAGGAGAAGAAAACACTTTCGCTTCCTAGAGAACTGCTTTCAACTTTATTTTTTTTTCTCTTTTTAAATTTATATGGTTTATTTATACATGCAATTTTTCCCATTCCAAATATATATATATATATATATATATATATATATATATA
>NW_005871141.1:3064932-3068070 GCF_000147115.1 Myotis lucifugus | reverse complement strand
CACACAAAATACAGACCCATGTATAAAAATAAAATCATCTGCCTAGCAATAAACATGGTTATAACGTTGGTATAATCTCTACCAGGTATTTTAACTATAAATTAAAATTTATAAAGCATTCTGAGTCATACTGTATTGATGGTTTCAACTTTTATTTTTTAACTACCACATCACCATATCTCACTGACTCGGCGAATTTAATAGTTCTTTTAAACGTAATTCCAGTGAGTACATGTATTACTCAGAACAAATAATGTTAGCTGCTGCGAGAACAAATCCTTGAATCTCTGTGACTTAACACCATAAGGATTTACCTATTTGTCAGAGTCTCATCTGCTTCAGATTTAGAACGTATGCTCCGAGGAGTTGGGCCAGAGCAACCGCATAGCCCCATCATCACAGGAGAAGCCGGTAAATGGAAGGGGGCACGTGAAACGTGATAAATGCTAATAGTTTCCAGTGTCTGCTAGTACGTGACATTCAAAATTTGGCAATACCAACCCTACTCTTAACTCTTTTCAAAGACTACGTGCGTGTATATATACTTTGAAATTTTAGCTTCTTTGCCACCTTTTTTTGAAAGTTGCCTCCATCCTCCCATGACCCCCCTTAATTCCACTCTTTAGATTCAGCCATGGTACACACTCAAAAGGTCTAAAACAGGGGTCCTCAAACTTTGTAAACAGGGGGCCAGTTCACTGTCCCTCAGACCGTTGGAGGGCCGGGCTATAGTTTAAAAAAAAACTATGAACAAATTCCTATGCACACTGCACATATCTTATTTTGAAGTAAAAAAACAAAACGGGAACAAATACAATATTTGTATTTGCATGTGGCCCGAGGGCCGTAGTTTGAGGACCCCTGGTCTAAATCAGATGATGTCACTCTCCTGTGTAAAATCTATCTAACAGCTTTCCATAGCACTTTAAAAACTCAATCCTCGTTTTTTAAGTGTCAACAACCATGGTCGGTGCCTCTGTACCTATGTGACTTCAACTCCTATTCCTCCAAACCGACTCCCATAGAGTCGCATTGGCCTCTACTGTCTTCTCACATATACCCTGCCTGCTACAGCCTTAAGGATATACACTAGTTTTCCTCTTTATTTGACATGTTCATTCCCTGACTATTACAATGTTCACTGCTTTCTGACACATCCCACGGAGAATATATCTTTTGCCCAAGACTGTCTGCAATCAAACAAAGACATTTTCTATAACCAATCAAGTGCTATCACATTACTTTATTTGAATTCTCTGCCTACATTTCTCTGTTTATTTTTAGGTTTTCCTGATTCCAGTTTACTAAATTTTTCTTCTGCGGTGATTACTTGTAAAACACACACACACACAAAACCACATGCTTTTATTCTGGTTGATAAAGATAATTCTCACATTTTGTAATTTTGTAGTATTCCATTTAGTGTGCCACATATAGTTTTCTTATTGTCCTTGAAAATGTAAAGATTAAAAAAATAGAGGTAAACCTTATGGATGTTTGAACCAAATAATCCAATCTCAGTAGTGAAGTAATTTTGAGGAAACATAGTCCAGATTAAAAAAAATTCTAATATATACTTTGTTTTCCCGAAGAACATTAAAATGTATATAATCCAACAATCTCAGTGCTATTTCTATTAACCCTTCTTTTCTATTTCCCCAACTGTCCTCACTCTGATTCTAGATCTCTCATTTTTAAACCCGCAAATATATTTTTGCTCTTTTTTCCCCTCTCTAACTATATATTCCTTCTTTTGTTCTTCCAATATTTTGTTTCTGCCTTCTCTGTTCTAACTCCAAATCTCTGCTTTGAAGAATCTAAGAAACTATCTGGAAAGGGCACATCCTTTTTTTACAATGAAAAAAGGAAATTTATTCTGTAATTAGGCTAAAATCCTTGCAGTATTCTTCAATGTCATTTTCTGTTTCCCTTACATTATACAGCAAATTCTTTGATGAATCCTTCTGGCATTACTTAAAACAATTTTTTAACTTAGAATAATTTAAGATTTGCATAAAAGTTGCAAAGATATTTGAGAGAGGTTTTATATACTCCTTTACCCACCTATTTCCCTGAATGTTAACATCTTACATTATCATAATGCATTTATCAAAACTAGAAATCATCACTGGAACAAAACTACTAATTAAGCAACAGACCTTATATGGATTATACTAGATTTGCACTAATATCATTTTTCTTTCCCAGGATTCAATCAAGGATCTCACATTGCCGTTAGTCATCATTTCTCCTTAATTTTCTCAGGTCTGGGACAGTTTCTCACTCTTTGTTTTTCATGAACTTTGACTGATACTTGTGAGATATCTTATAAAATGTCCTTCAATTTGAGCTTGTCTGGTATTTTGTCTTGGTTAGATTGGTGTCATGGGTTCTGAATGAGATCACAGAAGGGAGGCGCCCTTCTCATTAAATCACACTGGAATAAGGTGGGGTGGGGGTGCAATACCTTTCATATGTATCTATAATCAAACCTTTTCATCTCATCTCTGTTACTATTCCAGGACTTTTATCTGGGCTACTTCTGTCTTTCTCCTGAATCATTATAACATCATTCTAAAGGTCTCCTTGCTTCCTCCTTTTTTGTGTACTAACAAGAGTCTCCATTTAAAAGGTAAGTCAGGTCATGCCATCCTTCAGCTCAGATCCCTCTTAGAGTTTGCCATCTGACTCACAGTAATATGTGTAGATGTTACCGTAGCCAAAAATGTGCTCTGAGCCCAGCCGGCATGGCTCAGTGGTTGAGCATGACCTGTAAACCAGGAGGTCACCGTTCCATTCCTGGTAAGGGCACTTGCCTTGGTTGTGGGCTCGATCTCCAATGTGGGGTGTGCAGGAGGCAAATGACGAATGATTCTCTCTCATCACTGATGTTTCTCTCTCCCACTTTCTTCCTCTCTGAAATCATACAAATATATTTTTTAAAAATGCACTCCAAATCTATGCTCCTCAAACTCCCACCTGTCTGAATGTATATTCTTACCCTTTATTTTTCTCACTTTTGTTCAGCCACACTGGCCTCCTTGCCTTTATGGACACATTAAGCAAGCTCCCACTAAACTTTGCATTTGCTCTTCTCATGATGGCAAATGCTCCTGTTTCAGAAATGCCCATGGTCCG
>NW_005871141.1:3062863-3064429 GCF_000147115.1 Myotis lucifugus | reverse complement strand
TGATACATAACAAGAGTTCAGTGGATATTTGTTAAAAATGCATAGCCTGGGAGAGGAGATGTTGTGTTTTGCTGTTTTGTTTGAGCCTGTCCTCTGTTCATCTAAGTTCCCCTCAGCTCTAAATATAATGGATGGCTTGATATGTATAGGTCCAAGGTAATTCCCATTACCTCCCTTAACCAGTTAACTACCACGCGTCCAAAATGGGAACCATCCCCACACGCCACGGTATTTTGAATTTAATTTAAAAAATCAATTTGCAATGAATATTATAAAAATAAGTATATTACTCACAATTTGGGTGTTCTTGAAAATTTTCAGTTGAAAATTCTCACGAAAAATTATTTTAAAGTTGTTCAGGCTGCCACCTAAACATTTTTTTTTTATTGACGCGCGTGCATGTGGGGAAGGTCCACCGCTTGCATCTACAGACACTTCCAGCGTACAATGGGTTACTACAGAACTGCTGTAATGACATGCAATAGACTCCCAGGCCCTCCGCCTGTCCCCCACACATTCCACAACTAGAATGTACGTAAAACTAAAAGCTCAACCATACAGTGATCTTTTCCTTTTCCTCCTGCTTCTCTGATACCCTTCAACCATCCACACACTTCATTAAAGACGTCTGCATGTCACAGAATGCGATGTGTCACCTGCCATTCTCTCTTCTTCCTTCACTAGCATTTCTGCAGAGTTACAGTCTCTGGTTACATGTGTTTAAACTGGAGAGGAGGGAGGTTAGTACTAGGCCTGCCCTAAAAATACAGCACCGACGTTTCCCCACAGTGATGGGCACAGTTCAGTGTACACGAGGCAGCTGGAGTCTCTGTGCAAGTCGTGTATCTCTAAGGCACTTACCACATATTTACAGGCATTTTCATAAGCAGGTGGGACAGGATATTAAAGATGCTATTTTAATTTTAATGCTCTAACAATTTTAATGGAAATGATATAGGACATTTAGAAATAAATCTAATGTAGACAAGTATCTAATCTGGTTTAAATCAAGCTGAGTAGACGGCGGTATAATTTTAACATGTTTTTTAATGACCTTCAAGATACTCCTCTTTCCTATAAGCACCGATATAAAATAAAGCCCTAAATATGCGATTTTGAAGATTGTTTTTAAACAACAAAAATCTCCCTAATGGCATGACGATAGGCTTAATTATATTGTGTTGGAAAATATATGAAACAATGGTGTTCTGTATTAGGTAGGTCGTTCAAAGTGATTTGGCTGTTCAAATGGCATTACAAATTAAAGCTAATTGACACAAAATGATATGGCGCAATTATTGAAGATAGTCATGGCTTGACTGGTATCTAATCCCAGGGGAGTCTTCTGTGGGCAGTATGAGGAAACCTGATACAATAATTTTAAGGTGGAAGCTGAGGTACAGAGGGTGGGAAAAAGGTGCAAAGTCATAAAGGACACAGCCGACCAGTCTGGATTGCTACTGCAAACCCTCCTCCGCGCTTCTCTCTGTAGCACATGTGGGAAGAGCAGGCCGCCACAGTCTAATGCAGAGTCATTTTCATCTGCTCATCTATTTCTATTGCCAA
>NW_005871141.1:3057893-3062763 GCF_000147115.1 Myotis lucifugus | reverse complement strand
TAGAGCAATAGGTTCTGATAAGCACCGGTTTGTTATAGTTCTAAAATCTCAAGTATTCCTTCCTCTATTAACTTCAAACTCAGACTCCACAAAACATTTACTCAGAATTAATAACTATTCTTTTTTTCAAGCCCAAGAACCCTCACAAAAAGACTCAACTGATAAAAAATGTAATAATAATTTAAATTGGCGCCTATGAAGGGAAATCAGATCAAGTTGGCCCCGATGGAAATGCAGCGACCTTTAAAAGGAGAAAAATCCTTCACAAGTTGCCACTAAAGCCTCCCCAGGACTCCCAGGTAAAGAGGTGAGCCCATGTTCCAGTTAACTGGCATCAGCTGATAACGCTACGGCACGTGGTAACAGCATCCTGCAGGTTCAAGTTCATATTGTAGGTGGGAACATACTCTGCCTTCACGTGTATTCAAAATCTGACAAGATATTTTCCAGAATTTCCTTTTCTGCATGGCTTCAGGTTAGCATTAGCCCTAAGACTTCAGATTTTAATGGCCAAATGCATGTCTATTCCTATGGGATTGGACAACAATTCCTCTGCCAGCCACCCATGGCATTAAGATATGAGGTGTCTGAAGACATCTCCAGTATATCCCTGCATGTTCTATCACCCCGCTGGTTTCCAGTTGATCTTTGTCATTCTGCACATCCAGTGTTCCTTCCCCACCGCCAACCCAGCTAGCTTAGAGTTTCTTCAGTCTCACCACTAGATGCAGGAACACCCCTTGCAAAAGGTGCTCCCCCATTTCTACAGTTGTGGAAGGTCTGAACCCCATAAACCGCCTTCATGTTAAAGTCAATAGAAGCTTGTCTTCTCTGAACAAAGTTAGTGTTTTATCTGTCATCCACCCTTTCTCTGAAGCTACCCAAAGACATGCCCTACAAAAATGAGAGGAAGAAATGGAATCCCTAAAACCAGGAATCTGATTATAAGGAAGTCCATGTGAGGATAAGGGGAAATACCAAAATGACACCTCTTCAGAAGATGCAGATAGCAAATAGCACAGATTGGAACACAGGAGCAAAGGCCTGTAATAGAAATATCTCCAGAATAAACAAATCAGATATATTATGTTGCTGAACACATTTAAGGAGGGGATTTTATACATTGGAAGAAATAGTTAGGATCGTCTACTAATAAGTACATATAGAAAATTAAATAAAAATAAAATGAAAACAAATGGGGAATATTAATTCATGCACCATATTCTTCCATGTATAAGACACCCCCCATGTATAAGACACCTCCCACTTATCCAACCCAAAATTAAGAAATCAATATTTTAAACATAAAACAGAATACATTTTTATTTAGTAATTACTGCAGGTAAGGTTTACATGCCAGGGCTATAATATTATGCAGCATATCACTTTATCCAGCCTCTGTTGCATCACTGCTCTCTTCTTTATCAGTGTTAGTTCCAGACATATCAATTTCTTCACCTTCTATTGTATCACTGCTGACTTCTGAGTCACTGTCTGTATATGTGAGATCCTCCTCATAAACTGGTGGCATTTTCTGAGCTAACTTGTTTGTGTTCTCATGGCCAACCCTTCTCTCCTCGTGAAATTGAAGCACCATTTTGCCTTTTCTGTGAAATCAACAATGTTCATTCTGCTTGCAAACATTCTTGCCTGACATTGAGTAAACTTGGCTGAGACACATAAGCCACCCTGGCGCTGCTCCATAATCCAAGTCTGAAGCCTCTGCTCCAAGTTTGCCCATTTTGCTGGTTTTCCTCTAAGGCAGTGGTTCTCAACCTTCCTAATGCCTCGACCCTTTAATACAGTTCCTCATGTTGTGGTGACCCCCAACCATAAAATTATTTTCGTTGCTACTTCATAACTGTAATTTTGCGACTGTTATGAATCATAATGTAAATATCTGATATGCAGGATGGTCTTAGGCGACCCCTGTGAAAGGGTCATTCGACCCCCAAAGGGGTCTCGACCCACAGGTTGAGAACAGCTGATGTAAGGCCTTCTTGTTTGGCATCTTAAGGAGTTGTTCTTCCTGTTTTCTCCACTGTCTGATCAGTGGGAGAAGGTTCAAATTGTCTCTCTGCAGCTCTATTTCCATGTTCTTTTGCAGAGCTGATTACATTCAGTTTGAATTTCACAGAGGAAGATAATCGCTTACGGGTATTTATCTTTTTATTTTTGACATCTTTATGGGCTCAGAATGGCCAGGTCCCTGTTGCATCTGCGCACTCTCCATCTCCACCTCCACCTCCACCTCCACCTCCAATTACAGCATCAGCTGACATCAGTAACAATAAGACTCATGATTGGAGGAAGCCTCTTTACAAAGTATGGGCAGCTACGCACCTGTGGGGCTCCCTCCTCAGCTGACTTCCGTGTATAAGACGCCCCTCGATTTTAGAAAAAAAAAATCATCTTGTACATGGAAAAATAGGTACTTCCCACATGAAAAATACATTCCATCCTGGTAGCCACAAAGTCTTAACCCATTCCAACACCAACTAAGTTCAAAATCTTATCAAAGTATAATTAACTCCAAAGCAAAAGATCACAAATCTCACATAATAAGTCACATAAGCCATGTATGGTGGAGACTCCCTTAGGTATGCTTAATCCTGAGGCAACATTTCTCTACATCCCTGTACCTGTGAAACCTAGAAAACAGTTATGTTTCCAGGGCACAGTGGTAGGACAAACATAGGATAGAAATTCCCATTTGAAGGGGGAGAAAATGGAAAAATGAAAGGAATCAGAGGTCTAAAGCAAGTTTGCAACCCAGTAGGCAAAATCCCATTAAATGTCCAGACCTGAGAATCCTCCTCTGCAGTGAGGCTGGGTCCTCTGGGCTTGCCTGGGGCCGGGGTGGCCGCCCTCCACTCTAGGCCCACCAGGTGTGCCCCCAGCCTCTATGTCCCTCACTCTACTTTGGGAAAGTGTTTCCTTCACTGGCCCTGTCTCATTCCAGCTGGCAGTTTTTCTTCAGTTATAACATTCTCAAAAGGTGTCAGTCTCCTGTGCAATTCATGGGGTCCCAGCCATCAGAGGAGAGTACTTTACCAATCTTTCCTGAATGACCATCCTTGGCTTCTGCAGAGAAGGTTCAATCACACACCAAATCTCTTTAGCAGAAGTTGGTCCAGAGAAACAAGGCTGTACCTTCCACACTTTGATTGGAAATTTCCTCAGCAAGGTCTACCTTGCAGCTTACAGCAGTTCTCAACCTGTGGGTAGCTACCCCTGAAAATACATCCTGCATATCAGGTATTTACATTACGATTCATAACAGTAGCAAAATTACAGTTATGAAGTAGCAACGAAAATAATTTTATGGTTGGGGGTCACCACAACATGAGGAACTGTATTGAAGGGCCTCGGCATTAGGAAGATTATTAACAGAAGAAGCCAATTCAGCCAAGTTCTCTGCTACTTTACAGCAAGGATCGCCAGTTCCTCCAGGGTCCAATCATAGGTTCCTCAATTCCTTCTGAGACCTCACCAGAGTGTTTTTAATGTTCATATTCATCGCAATCCTGTGTGACAATTATGTATTCTCTAGGACAGCGGTTCTCAACCTGTGGGTGGCAACCCCTTTTGTGGTCGAACGACCCTTTCACAGGGGTCGCCTAAGACCATCCTGCATATCAGATATTTACATTACGATTCATAACAGTAGCAACATTACAGTTATGAAGTAGCAATGAAAATAATTTTATGGTTGGGTCACAACATGAGGAACTGTATTTAAAGGGCCAGAAGGTTGAGAACCACTGCTCTAGGACAATAGAAGCTTACTCTACTGCTTCCCCCTGTTCTTTCTGAGCCCTCACCATAATTGCCTATAATGTCCACATTTCTACCAACAGTTTATTCAGGACAATCTAGACTTTTTTCAATTAAGTCCTCAAAATTCTCCCAGTCAATACCCATTATCCAATATCAAGCCACTTACACACTTTTATAGTCTTTTGTACAGCACCACCCTACTCTGTAGTAGCAAAATCTGGGTTACTACTATACTAAAATATCACGAACTGAATGCTTTAAACAACAGAAAAGTTTTTTCCTCACAGTTCTGAAAGCTAGGAGTCTGAAATGGTGTGTGAGCAGGACCATGCTCTCTCTGGAACCCGAAGAAGAGAGTCCCTCCTTGCCACTTTCTAGCTTCTAGTGGAAGCCTCGGTAATGGACACTCCAGGACTTCCAGGCACATCCAGGGTCAATGCCATCTCCTGTGTGTCTCTGCGTTCAAGTTTCCCTCTTACAAGAACAGCAGTCTTATCAAATTAGGGCCACCCTAATGACTTCAACTTGATTCTATCTGCAAAGACCCCCTGTCCAAATAAAATAATTTACAGGTGCTGGGGGTTAGAACTTTAACATATCCTCCCCTTCTTCCCTTCCCTTCTCTTCCCTTCCCTTCCCTTCTTTCTTTCTTTTGTAGGACACAATTCAACCCATAACAGCATTATAGTAAACAAGCAAAACAAGTCAATATAAAATACACACAGTGCCTTTCTGTTTTAACTTGTGTGGTTGTCTTTGTTTAAATTCCATCTTGTGTGAAATGCAGTGGTAGAGTGTTAACTCTAAAGACTGTCTTTTACATCACTCCACAGATCTCTATATCAGGAATACCTTAAAATAAAGGTCTTTTATCAGAAACACAGCATAGCAAAGATAATAAAAATAAGTCAATCATGATTTTAGGTCTTAGTCACTGTTTGATCCAATTGTGTGGTTTTTTCCCCCCAACATGTATAATTTTTTTTTCCTTTTTTGGTCTTTTGATGAAATGAAATCATTAGTAAATGAGATCTATATAGTATCTCTCTAATTTGAGTAAAATGCAGGTCTTTGCTCTGGGGAGTGGAGG
>NW_005871141.1:3032021-3057739 GCF_000147115.1 Myotis lucifugus | reverse complement strand
TTGTAGGTTGGAACTGGGAAAGGAGAAATCCATTTGAACATAAGGTTCAAAATTTTCCAGAATTAAATTGATACACTCCCTTGCAAGCCACGAAGCTGACTGTCAGAGATGAACAAGTGTTATGTCTTCATTTTTAGTTCCCATCTTTATGTTCCTTCCTTTCTCCTCATGTGACTTACTCTTAGCTCAAGTGTTTTCAAATACTGACTGCTCAGCCTGGTGCCCTGCTGAGCTAAAACTCTATCCTAAGTTTATCTCTGCCTGCCTGCATTCCCTACACCCGACAAGATAAATCTTCCAGACTTCTCCTGATGCGAAAATGTCCAGTAGAAGCCTAAGCCCCACCAGGAGAGGCAGACTTACCAGTGACAGTTCCCTTCCTGCCTTCAGACTTTTTTTTTTCATTGTGAGAGAGCACACAAAGGCTTGCTGAATTAAATCAGTCATTCATTCAACACAGACTGTTTCACTAACTGCTATTTGCTAGGCACTGTCTTCAGTGATGAGAATATAAAAATTAATTTTGGATATGTGCCATAAATGCTAACAAATGCATAAAAATGAATGCTTCTTTAGGTTTAGTATTTTACATTTATCCTTTTTTCTTGAATTTTTTTTCTTAAATATTTCTTGTACTAGAAAGTAAGAAAGCCATACCTCTCTCAAATGCTTTTCTATTTCTGACTGATACCCTACAACACTTCCTTTCTAGTAATAAGTCAAAGTTATTCTGATTTTAGAAGATATGTAAATAAGGGTATGATGTGAGAAATTTCATTTAGAACATTTTATCAAACTGTGAAAGGAAATAAAGTAATTTTAGTGTTTTACAATTTTTATTTGATATCTAACTGGAACATAGGAAATTCAATCTGCGTTTAAAAAGCACCCTGCCAATGTTTTATTAAGGAAATAGGTGTCCTAAGAGAGATTGTTCTCAGAGTAATTGTACCTCACTATTGGAAACCACAGTTCTTCCCTCTTGATAGTTAATTATCAGGTTTTTGTACTCAAAAGGTTCTGATAGTATAGAAGAAAATATTCAGAATTTTTCAAAGGTGTGTTTTATTAATCCTGGTGACTTAACTAGCAATAAATATTCAACATTTTTCAACTTCAAAACCTCCAAAGTGGTTTAAGTGTTTTAAATTTAATCTCCATATAAATTCTTTTGGCTCTCAGGTCATTTCGGTATGACATAATGAAATTGTGTCACTAAGTTGTTCCTGTTACTCAAGGGTAACTAAAAATATTAATATCTGAATGGCAGAACACTGACAGTTTCTTACAAAATGCTTAGGGGATGGTGATTACATTTTAGTAACAAATTAAATATTAATTTGTATTCAAAATTACATCACTAATATTTTTCATATTTTTTCAGTGACTTTAAAAAAACTCCTTTAACTTAGAAATGCAATTTATTGACCATGTTTATATATTCTCAAATAAATAATTGAAAAAATAAAGCACAGCGAGTTGTGATAATGTTAAGAGATTCATCCTATATTTGTACTTCATATTTATGGAGACATACATAAGATTACTGTACAAATGAGATTATTTCATTTTGAAAGGTTATATATGTTCATTAAAATCCATCAAATCCTTTTTATAAGATCTATTTTATACTATTATATAGCTAGTTTTGTGAATACGTTCTACTTACATCATTTTCATTTTCAAACTGTCATATTTGGCCAGGTACCCTTGTTGTCCACCCTTTTAATATCAGTGCTTAATTTGAATTCAAATTCATTGAGCATCTTGAACTCTTTTATTTGAACTTTTGGACCATTTATTTATTCAAAAAGGTTTATTAAACACTCAGAAACCAGCAATTTACTCATTTCTTGAAAAATGTAAAATACATTAAAAGATTACAATTGGCTTGTGTACTTATATCTTAGTTGTAGAGTCAGGTTTTTTTTTCTTGAAATATGCCATCAGCAATAAACATAATTGAGTATATAATTATATTAAAGATCAACATGCAATTGGCATTTGAAGATTTAAAAATTTTAGGTTACTATAATTAGCAAGAAAAATAATGCTTATGAATATTTATTTTTTATTTTACAAAAAAAAGAGAAGGAAACACATTTTAAAATGAAAAGTGAAGGGATAGTCATAATGGAAGATTAACAGAAAACTTTTCTCTGTGGGGCATAATTTTAAAGAATGTTGGGGTAAAAGAATGATGATGAACTAATTGTAGTGGAGTGACAGATAGGGACAAGATAGAACTTTGAAAAATCAAATGAATCATTTGGAATTGGTCTACTTTTTGCAGGGCTGACAATACCATTGCCTGTCATTCATTGATTTTATTTTGTTCTTTAGTTGCAAAATATATTTAAATGTATAAAGTAATTTTTTTTTTACCAAAATGAATGGAAATTATGAATAGACTTAGCAAAATCAATGAAAGGTAGGATAAATATATAACTGAATAATTCTCAAAATCAAACAAAAGATAAACTACAGGAGACAGCAAACTTTTTCAAGAAAGTATCAAACAGTATTTTTGGGGGGCATTTTGGGTCATTCACAAATCCACAGACACCATGTGAATTAATCAGCAGAGCTGTATTCTAACAAAACATGATTAAAAGGGGAAAAACAAAAGAGATGGGGCAGGCAGGACTTTGCCTGTGGACCACAGTTTGCAGACCCTTGTTTTTGAAGGTAAATTGGCCATGCATTTTGGAACACCAGTGCTCATTAAGCACAGTAAGACCAAAAATGTCTCTAAAAAATTGTTACTTCAGAAAGATTAATTAGTTTTCACAGATCTCAGTGGCAATTTCTGTAGTTCCAAAACATCTAAGTTAACTGGGATGGTAAATTATCTACTAAGCAATGATTAAATTAGAAGAATCGAACCTGATCTGGTTATGGATGTTTATTTAGAAAAAAATCTAGACTTTCAATTGATTGGATAAGAAGATGTAGGTGGGGCAAAATACTATTTTTCATGCCAGTGCGCTGAAGTGAGATTCTAGTTAAATGGGCCTAGTATCCTGTGATTAAACATGTACCTGGTGATGACACCACATATTCCTGAAGGTTAATGAATATTTTTAGTTGGAGGAATGTGAAAAAATTAAAAAACTGAAATTTAAAGTTTTTAAATTAGGTACAGTTCCATTCAGCGATATGTTTTAAACACAAGTTCAAAATTAAACTAAAAAAATGATTGAATCAATGACCTATTGCTATAATTATGGTCAGTAAATCATCCTAAAGCTTAGTGCCTCAAATCTGCAGTTTGACTAAAAATTTGGTCTGGACTTACTTAGGTTTGGTCAGATGTCTGTTGATAAGCTGTAGATTGGCCTCATGTGAAATGACTGGGTAGATTTGTATTTCCTATTTATTTCATTATTTAACAGGGAGTCATTGAAATGTTCTCAGTGAAGGCAGAGGAACACAAAATGAGTCGGAAGGCAAAGTTACATGACGAATGACGGATTTAGAAAAGGGTCAAGAATTAATGCCATTGCTACAACTGTTTCATTGATTCGTGCATTTCCATAGGTAGGTGCATGTTATGCTATTTCTGAAAACATTACTGTCAAAGTACACTGAGTAGCTTCAACTTCAGGGAATTGATCTCTAAAATAACACTAAACTAATATTGTCTGGGCCTGAACTACAGGCTTAACATAAGAATAAATCCATTGTAATATAATGATTTAGCTTAAAAGTTATCATTAAAAGTGGTCTCTAGAAATACAGAAAGTATATTTCAGGGCAATGTCATTTCCATTTGATATTGTAAAGTAAACTTGCATTTTTCATTTTGAAGAAGGATATTTTGGAGATACAACTGTCTTAATCTTTGTCCTGGTACTCTTACTATACCCACTACAGTATTTCCCATTAAGTTTTGCAGGTACTGGTTCATTGGTAACTCTGGTCAAAGACAAATGTGCCCATGATGTTTTAGTAATTCTATTAATTCTTAAATTATATATAGAATAATCAATGATTCTTTTTTTGAAATGATAATAAGATTACAATTTCATTTTGTCTTCTACTGAGTATCTTGGTCTAACAATCATTATTCATATTATTAAGAAAGTCAAGTAGGAAACTGGAAAGCAGACAATACTTGAATGTGATTAGGAAAATTAACAAACAGTGTGCACCATATGCATTCATATTTATACTTGATACCCTATGCTGACAGCTAGAACTATCTGGTTTTGTCTGTAAAGTTAGCACGTATGATTAATGCACACACAGGATAAACTTTCTTGATGCTGCATGGGATTTTAGCCTTGCATCTATCATTAAAGTCATTAGAAATGGAATTGCTAAATCTTTTCATCACTCTCTGACATTTTATTCCATATGAAGCTTATAAAAAAAGCAACACACTGTTACTATTTTCTTTTTCAATTAAGTAGTTTGTACGTGAGTTACATTAAAGTGCTGAAGATGACAAACCTATTCTTACAGGTAACAGCACACCAATTTGACTCATTATAAATAAATACCCACATGCACAGTCTGCAAATTCAAAATCATATGCCTTCAAAAATAAACCTCTTTTATGTAAATGCTCAATGGGTAGACATGCATTCAAGAATTCCAAACAACTCCCAATGCTCCATTAGAATCGTAAGCACTTAACATGTGAATTCACGTTACCCTCTTTGAGTACTTTGTTTCAAAACTGTCGAGATAATCCTCTACAAGCTCAGATGCATTGATGGTCAACTTCTATTTTGTAAAAATATCTTATGTGTACACAGCTTATACTTCCCTCTTGACCCTGCTGATCGGTGGCACTGAGACTTGGTGCAGGGCAGGGGGAGTGGTCAGCAGGGCAGCATGCAGACTGTTCTCCCACCACCGTTAAAGATTGGGGGGAAAGGTGCTCCCCGCTGCTTCTGAGCATTCATCTTTTCATCAGAAACCACCATGCACGCTTTCCTTACATCACTGCTGTCTGTTCCACTGAGGCTGAGAAAGATGGTGTAGAGCAAGGGGAAGAGTTTAGGAGAATCAAGGTGGTGGTGGAGTCAGTGGAAAGTACACTCACCTCCTCCCAGAGGCAAACCGGAACTACAACTAAAATATAGAGCCATCAACCTGAATAGCAAACTGAAGACTAGTTGGACAGGCGTCTAATAACCAAAGATTTACAGAAGAAGCCGCACTGACACTGGTCGGAAGGGCGGAGATGGGAAAAGGGGCTGGCCCAGAGCCCATAGGAGGCAGCTGAGATTCTGATGTATTATTTACTACATATGATACGTATTATACTACTTATATAATTAAATTATTACTTCATAGAATAGCAATGTTATTCCACTTAAATAAATTAAATGTTAATGGCAATAATATTTATATGATTTCTTATAAGTTCCTAATGAGAGTATCTTGCTGGCACCCTATGCTCAGAGCACATAAATGTAGCATTAAAGGGACATCTGAGTGAGTGGTGAGACATAGTTAAGAAACTCCATAAAATTATTTTGTTCCTAAGCTTACAAATTACGTCTATTTCCAAAGATGTTTTTCAATTTTTGTTATCACAATAATAATCTTATTTAAATATGTCGATCAACCTATCAAAATAAATAAAGCAAGCCAGAATCATTTTAACTGCTGGAAAAACTTACTCATTGACTTTAGAGTTTTCATATCATTTTGACTTAGTAGCTATTCTTAGTAGGTAAATATAATTATCACATAATTATTTTATAAAACATAATTTTATTTTTACACAGAGTGATATACATGATGGCTAAAGAAAATTCAGGAATATTTACAATATATTTTTTCTTGAATAGAATATTTACACAGTCCATGCACATAACATCTGTCAAATCAAAATCAACTTACAATAATTTGAGCATTTTTTTCTAATCTTGGCAATTCCACTATAAGCTATGTGACTTTAAGTTATATACACTTATTAGAATTTCCCAATGAAAGAACAAAGGGAAGCCTCCAGAGGAATTGGAAAACGTATTTTAAGCAGTATTTTCCTCGGAGATTGAACCTGTGGAAAAGATGTAGAGGGAGGGAGGAATAACACCATCTTCCAGAATGGGATTCCATCCCCCACATGTGGAAGGAAGTAGGGCTTTATGTACACAGAGGCATATCCCTTCGTTTCCATGAAGGCAACAGTGGTTTTGAGGAGAGGTGGCAAGGACTTACAAATAGGAATAGTGGTAATGTTTCTCCATTTATATGAAAATGTACCTCCTATAGTGAGTTGCACTTAATGTCCGCTTAACTAAAACTGTGTTTCAATTCATGCATAATTTATGAAACTTTTTTATGATAATAATTAATCCCACCATAAATTATTGTTTTCATTGGTTCTAATTGACATTTCTTAAAACAACTTTTGAGATATTCAAGCCAATCTTCACACCAAATCCTCTTACCTGATAGTTCAAATCTCAACCTATAGGGCATTGTCCTTTACCTTTTGCATGGTAAGGTTGCCTCTGTGTGTTGTTGGAAATATTGAGATTTAGAGTCAAAATGCATATGCCAACATAATTTAAACCTAACATGTATTAGTACAATTCTATGAAGCCAGAGAGCTGGGGAATTTAGTCCGAGTACAAAAAATCCACTAGCAGTACCAGTGCTTAGGAACCAGAGGGAATGATGGATTGTGTGCACAGACAGATGCAGAATCTGTTGCCAATGAAATCACTACTTTCAAACAGAATCTTATATAAATGCAGTGTTTTACATACCTTTAAAACTGTCAGCCATTCAAAATAAAATAGATTTATCTAACATGCTAGGATTTCTTTCTGATACCGTAGGTTTCTTTACTGGTAGAAATTGTAAAAAAGAAAAAAAACAATACTAGGGGATTTAAGTAAATGACAGGATGCTTTCTAAAAGAAATCAATTATTGGCATAATTGAAACTTTTAGTATTTTTAATAATTAAACAGCTTTTTTTCATATTAGTTGGAATCATCATGTTAATAACAGAGATTGATGTCTCTCCTTGTGGTTAGATGTCTTCCTCATTCAACTTGAAAACTGTATGTTGAAAAGTAAAAATGGATTTAACTGCATTTTTTAAATAATAAAAATATATCTGAGACTCTATCAGTAGCCAAGATAAATTTAACTTCCCACTGAAATAATCCAAAAATAGTAAAAATGGTTTTTAAGACATCAGGCGTCAGAATGGACATCAGTAAATGACAGGAAACATCTCTGAGAAATGGAAAACAAACGAGAAAAGCCCTAAAAGTCTGTCATCTTACTTCCTGGAGAGAGTTTCTGGCCATTGTTCAGGGAGGGGAATGGCAGGTGGAGCTGGGTAGACATGAAAAGTTCAGGAGATTGAGCTGAGGGAAGAGGAAAACCAAGACATCTAGAGTAAAAAGGGCAAAAAGCCCATGAGAATCTGAGACAAGTAGAGGGCACAGTACCCAGTGCTCATAGAAGGCCTGCTTTTCTTGGGTAGAGAAGAAACCTCATGATTCATAAGGCATTGAGCATCCGATGATGCAGAAGAGTCTAGTAAACGTTGTGAGGATCATTTCCAGAGATTTAGCTATGGTCAAAAGCAGTATGTGAAAGGACCAACTACTTCCAAATAACTACAAAAGGCAAAGCTCAAAAATAATGAAAAAATACAAACAATCAAAAGGTTTTTTTTTAAATTGATTTTTAGAGAGAGAGGAAGGGAAAGAGAGAGAAATATCAATTTGTTGTTCCACTTATTTATGCATTCATTGGTTGATTTTTGTATGTGCACTGAGTGGGGATCAAACCCACAACCTTAGAGTATAAGGACGATACTCTAACCAACTGAGCTACCTGGCCAGGGACTGAACAAAAATACCTGGCATACAAGGAAGCAGAAATGTGCAATTTGTAATGAAAAAAATAATGAAAGCAGATCCCAAAGTGACAGAAATACTGAAATTAGAAGACCAGGGTATTAACACAGTTTTTTATTTGCATTTCATAAGTTCAGAAACTTACATTGAACACTAGAGATATTGGAAAACACACAAATTGAACTACTTGAAATAAAAATTACAATGGATATGATGAAAACTACACTGTAGAAGATTAACAGTTGATTGGACTTTGCAGGAAAAGAAAACATTACTGAAGTAAAAAGCAAAGCAAGAGAAGCCATTTATAAACTGTTTATAAAGTTAAAAGAAATCAGTAGACCTACATTATGGATATTATAGAAAGTCTTTTAGGCTAAAGAAAATGACACAAGGTTAAAATATAGATTTGCACAAAGGATGTAGGGCAATGACAAAGTTAACTGTGTATGTAAAGATTCAATGTTTTAATTAAGTAAATCTTATTAAAATATAGTGGCTTAAACAGAAAGTATCACAATGCAAAATGGGATTTACAACATAAATAACAAGTAAAATAGATGACACCAGAAGCAAAAGGAGAAAAATGGGGACCAGGAGTATCTTTCTCAATTGCATGGGAGCTATCTTGAAATATAATCATCAACAAAGAGAGAAACTCTAATTCCCAGTGTGTGTGGATGGGTAGGAGTCTAACTTCTGTGAGCACTACTCAGCAAACACTGATGACCCAGTCTCATTGATCAACTTCCACAGAAAGTCCCCCTGTATTTTTCCTAGCGCATCCCAGCACTTAGAAATCCTCACACTATGTTTCTGAGGACTTGAACTCAATTTCTCTCCCCTCCTTGCAAAAATCTTGAATAAAATATTCAATGCCTGTTTCACTATATCCAGTCAATTTTTCTTTGAGAATAATTAACATGCCATCAAAGGAGATACAATTTCATCATCCAAAGCACTTAATTATCTTTAGAAAAGATGGGGGATTGGGAGAAAATGAATATGAACAAATAAAATATATATACACAAATAACAAGGAGATAGAATTAACCCTACACTTATCAATATCCACATGCAAAGTAGGTCTCAAATAAAATACCTCAGTTTCTAACTTAACTAAAAAAGAACAGCAAATTAAAAACAAAATAGAAGAAATGAAACAATAAGGAGAGAGTGATATGACTCATAGAAAGGTGCACTGGTTTTAAACAACAGAGCACGCCTCGAAATGTTAGTAATTAAAACAATCTGGAAAAGTCTAATCTGCAAATGTTCTGTTGATATGTAGTGTCTGTTCACTGAATATATTATTCCCACATCCAGAGATAAAGAGACAATGTACTTTCCTCTATCATCTTAGTTCATTATTTGTTCAACTTTAAGCTTTAAATACTAGTTGTATTGCTTTCCTTTCCCACAATTCACTTGCTATTTAGAGCAGATGATGACAAAACTACTAGCATAGAGATACTATTTCTCCATTTATTACACAATATAAAAATATTCACTCAAGTAGCTACTCTGATTAATTACTGAATATTATTTCTATTTTAAACACAATACTATAAGTCACTTAATAACCTCAGTCATATCAGATCAGTCAATAATTCTGTTCAAACCCCATAATGTCTTGTGCATAGAATCTATAACAATACACACGAAACAGTCAGGGATTGTTTTCAGATTTTTAAAACTTGAATGAAGAAAAAGAAATAATTAATAATAACAACAAAAGCAATAAGAAGAATGCATTAAAGCCCTTAACAATGCCGAAAGTCTCCTGAAGTAAACACAAAATTGCTTTTTCCCATCGTCTTATTCTCTTCTCGTTTGGGTCTACCAATCATTCATATCAGCATTAAGATAAACTTAAAATGAGTTCTTATTACATTTTATTGTTTTCTGTTCTGTATAATTAGTAATATTGCATGAGAGTTGTTTTCTATTATGTTTTATTACTGCATTTTAGATTAAGTAACGATTTGGGAGATACTCTGAGAACATGAATACTCTTAATGGCATTGCTGCCGTGGGAAATATTTCTACATTCTAATATCTACTTATTAAAGAACTTTTGGAAAAGGAAAACATTTCCAAGTCTGTGAATGTGTGATATGTAGCAGACACTAACAACAACAACAAGCTTATTAAAGTCGCATTTTGCAAAAGGGCCACTTACCTACTCTTCCCCAGACTCAGCAGCTGTCCGGTGAACTCCCTTATTCCATCTTGTCCAGTTGTTTATTCAGCTCAAAAAATTTCTTAAAGAAAAATAAAACAAATAAATCAGTTTTACATTCATTAAGGAACGAGAATCATATGAGATAATCTAATCATACTTATGTAAAATAATGAAACATCTTAGCTTCACACATAAACAATGAAAATTCTCTAGTAGGGTTATATTATTTCCTAAACTTTTTCTCAATCGTTAGGAACTCTTGCAACATGTGGCTAAGTCTCTGCCTTAGACTGGTTTGTATTCCTCTTCATTACGGTTCGGTTGATATTCTCAAACTTCCTGCCCTGTAAACAATTTTTAAACTTTATTTTTATTGTGTAACTATTACAGATGTCCCCATCCCCCCAAATTTTATGCTCCGCCACCCAGCCCTTGCCCCCACCCCACCCCTCTATCACCACACTGTTGTCTGTTTCTATGGGTTATGCATGATATTGTACATAGAAAACCCTAAAGACTCATCAAAAAAGCTACTAGATATACTAAGTGAATTTGGCAAAGTAGGATACAAAATTAATCCAGAAATTGGTGGCATTTTTATACAACAATAATGAACTATCAGAAAGAGAAAATAAGAAAACAGTCCCATTTACAATTGTATCAACAACTACAACAACAATACCTTGAAGTAAATTAAATCAAGGACATAAAAGACTTGTTACTTGGAAAACTATAGGACATTGCAAAAAAGTAACAGGAAGATACAAACAAGTGGAAGCATATACCATGTTCTAGGATTGGAAGAATTAACATCATTAAAATGCCCATACAACCCAAAGCAATCTATAGATGCAATGCAATTCTACTAAAATATCAATGGTATATTTCATAGATTTAGAACAAATGTTCCAAACATTTATATGAAACCGCGTGCCTGAGAATGAACATTTATATACACATATATCATAATCTATCTATCTATCTATCTAAAAGCCTAAGCGGCCAGAATGCTGGAAAGACCAGTCGCTATGACATGCACTGACCACCAGGGGGCAGATGCTCAATGCAGGAGCTGCCCCCTGGTGGTCAGTGCGCTCCCACAGCCAACCTCCTGCGGTCCCCCCTCCCCCATCTGGCAGGAAGGCCTCAAACAGCCCTGATTGCCGGCCATGCGAAGGCCCCCACCCGTGCATGAATTTTGTGCACCAGGTCTCTAGTATGTATATAAATATTTAAACAAATGTAAACTTAATTTTCTAGTTTATTATAGCTTTACATTCCTAATATAATTATTTGTATATTTCACCATATGTGTATATTCATATCATGCTCATAGTAACAGCCACAACCATATTTTATCTATATCTATGTATATCTATACTAAAATTGTCAAGAAGTGATGACATGTCAGTAATAATAGTCACATCTTACATAAAAGATCTGGGTTTCACTAGAGGACTCTAGGGTTCTTGAAGAAATTACTTATTCCAGGTCATTAGTAGGTGTGTTTTGCCTGCTAGTGACTTGGAATAAAACACAAAGGCCAAGAAAATATGCAAAGTATCCATGAGATTATTACTAGCTAAATTTAAGATAATCTGAAACAAAAATAAAAAGGATTGTAACTTATTGTAATATCTTGAATTAATAAAAATTCATAAATCCATTATTATATCCTCTAAAAGATGGGGAAGGGGGAGATCACTTAAATGCCATCAGTAGATAGGATGCTATTAAGCTAATCCATTGTGCTAAAAATGTGTAATAAAAGAGAATAAAATAAGCATTCATTCCGTCCCCCTAGGAGGAATTGTAACTCTCCTCGGTTGGTGAAAGAAATCACTTTCTGTGTGCACATAATGTTTTTAGCAAGAGTGAATAGATATTTGAAAGAAATACTTTAGAACAACTATCATTCTGTGCTTGACTTTTAATAACAATTTTTTTTTCTTTTCATTGTTACAACATGGGCTGAGGATTTCTTCTGACATCTCATCATCTATGGGCTTAAAATAATGGGAAAAATATTACCCCATTAAAAAGTACTTGGAACTAACTTCTGGAAAGCTTTTTTGCTACCAGAGCCATTTTCCCAGAAATGGTAATAAAGTATTGATCCTCACTATATTATAATGCTTAACTTTGTTTTCTATATTCATGAGTTGTATGACTGACTTTACTAAGGCAACCTTTAAAAATATATTTGTGTAGTAAGTGGTGAGATGGTACTACAGCTCCAAGGTGAAGGTATATCCTTTAATATTTTGAATTCACGTGAATGTTAATGGTGTTATTCCTAACACTTTTTATACCTTTTATTTGATAACATTTTTATACTGAAGATACATTCTCAAGTAAAGGACCACTGCCTTTTAAAAACCTTTGTTTTACTCTCCCATATTCAATGTCAGCATCATTATAGGCTGTATACATATAAATATTTCAAACAAATTAAAATCAAAAGTTCCGGAAAATACACAACTCCAGGCCAGAAAAAGCACCACACAAAGATTAGAACTTTCTGGAACTCCCAGAGGCCAGGGCCAGTTTCTATTACTATCATTCGAACTGAGTGCTTCATAGTTGAAAGAACTTCAAGTAGGTTACTCAAGAGGGAGCTGCATTATTAATGGGGATATTATTAGCCTGAACGGAAACTTTCACTTGTTTCACATAACAAACTTCAAAGCGATCCCCTATAACTGTTTTCACATAGCTAAATGCATCCCAGAGGAAGTGCAAGAGTATTTACAAGAGTACAAAAGTATGCAGGATTCAACTAGGCAAAACTGACATAGCTGTGAATCCAATAAAAAATTACTTATGCACTAGCCGGTTTGACTCGGTGGATAGAGCTTAGGCCTGTGGAACGAAGGGTCCCGGGTTCCATTCCTGTCAAGGGCACGTACCTCAGTTGCATGTACTTCTCCCTTGCCCAGGCTCTGGTCAGGGCACGTGTAAGAGGCAACCAATTGATGTGTGACTCTCACATTGATGTTTTTCTCTGTCTTTCCCTCTCTCTTCCACTCTCTCTAAAAATCAATGGAAAAATATCCTCGGTTGAGGATTTAAAAAAAAATATTGATGATGAAAAGAAACCAGAAATTATGACTCATAATTAAACTTTTCTATCAAAAACAATCAAAATTGACTCAGCAATGACACAAATGATAGAATTAATAGAAAAGTCATTAAAATATCCACTCATATACCGATGGGCACTTGAGTTGCTTTCATATCTCGGCTATTGTAAATAGTGAAATACACTTAGGGGTGAATATATTCTTCACATTTAGTTTTTTGGGTTCCTTCAGATAAATCCCCAGAAGTGGAATTGTGGGTCATAAGGCAGATCCGTATTTAATATTTTGAGGAAACTCCATACTGCTTTCCATATTGGCTGCATCAACCTACATTTCTACCAATAATGCAAGAGGGTTCCCTTTTCTCCACATCCTCACCAAATAATGTTTTCACTATGATAGGCATGTTCCACCATTATCCATTATTGAAGTTCATTAAGTTAAAGTCATAAACATTTGCTCCTAGAATTTATATAGTATGACTATGGATCACAGTTCTTTTTTTTTTCTTGTTTGCATATGGACATCCAATTTTTCCAGCTTTGTTAAAAATACTATCTTTCTTTTTCCATTTCACTGCACTTTCACCTTTGTGAAAAATCAATTGCCCATTTAAATCCACATGTATTTCTGGACTGTCTAGTACAGTGGTTCTCAACCTGTGGGTCGCCACCCCTTTGGGGGTCGAACGACCCTTTCACAGGGGTCGCCTAAGACCATCGGAAAACACATACATAATTACATATTGTTTTGTGATTAATCACTATGCTTTAATTATGTTCAATTTGTAACAATGAAAATACATCCTGCATATCAGATATTTATATTACAATTCAAAACAGTAGCAAAATTACAGTTATGAAGTAGCAATGAAAATAATTTTATGGTTGGGGGTCACCACAACATGAGGAACTGTATTAAAGGGTCTCGGCCTTAGGAAGGTTGAGAAGCACTGGTCCAGTATGTTCCACTGATCCATTTACTTATAAATACGGATATCATTCCCTTGTTATCCTTTCAATAGTGGCACAGTGTCTTCTATTACTCATTGATTATTCTGGTTAAACATTTAACCTTTTCTTTAATTTTCACAAAGAACCAGTTTTATAAAAATGCATTTTCTCTATCATTTTCTATTTCATTGATTTGCCATCTGATCTTTATTATTTCCTGTCTTCTACTTACTCTGGAATTTATTTGCCTTTCATTTTCCAGTTTCACAGATTGCAACTTGAAGTCATTGATTTAAGATAGTTCTTTTCTCTTAATGTAGGATTTTAGTGCTACAAATTTGCCCTTATATAATGCTTTATATTACACTAGAGGCCTGGTGCACGAAATCCATGCATGGGTAGGGTCCCTAGGCCTGGCTGGCGATCAGGGCTGATCTGTGGGGAGACAGGAAGGGCAATCAGGGCCCTCACTCACACCCACCTTGGCTGGCCCACTCGCTGGCCCCATCCCCCAAAGCCGCTGAGGCCAGTCGGGGCCTGCAGGCTAGGGGCAGCTCCTGCACTAAGCATCTGCCCCCTGGTGGTCAGTGCATGTCATAGCGACTGGTCATTCCGCTGGTCGTTCCACAGTTCGGTCTATTTGCATATTAGGGTTTTATTATATAGAATTAATATTTTAATATTCTGTGGTTTGTTATTTTATTGGTTAATTTAGAGTTTATAGTAAATGTTTTTAGATTATTATAGTTTATCTTCAAATGAATTGTTTAATATAAAATTTCATTTATTCCCTCCCAAACTTTATGCTATTATTATTATTCATTTAATATTCTGTTATAAACCCCACATTACATCTTTATTATTAGGTAAGTCAATTATCTCTTAAAGAGATTTAAATATTAACATACATGTTACATATGTACACATGTAATTGTTTTCACCTGAGATCTTTGTTTCTTTGTGAAGATTCCTATTTCCTTGTGAGGTAATTTTCCTTTTACCTAAAGTATTTCAACATCTTTTGTAGTATTGATCTTTCAGCTCTTGTATGTCAGAAAAGTCTTTATTTTGACTTATTGTTAGATTACATATTAAATTGTAGATTGATAATATTTTTCTTTCAATACTTTGAATATATTACTCTAATATCATCACTCTGTCATTTACAATAAAAAAAACCTGCTTTCATCCTTATCTTTGATGCACTGCAAATAAAAAGTCTATCTCTGATGATTTTAAACCATTCTCATTTGAACATTATTGTTCAAATGTTTTTGCTCCACTACCTACAGTTTCCAATCCAAAATGTAATAGATCCTTGACATTTCACCAACACTTACCAATTATTTATTTTTGTTTGTCTGTTTTTGCTTTTGATACTATTTTCTATTTTATTTTCAATTGCATTGTTGAGTATTCAAGATTGCTAGTCTTTTATTGCACAGTATCTACTCTATTTTTAATTGTCTCCAGTTATTTTTATGTCAGCAATAGTTTTGATTTTTAGAAAATCGATTTCTATCTTTTTAATAATGCACAGGTCCCTATTTAACTTTTCAAATGTATACAAACATTTTAAACACTATGTTTAAAGTCCTCACTCTATTCTAATATCTGAGTCAATTCTGGGTTGATTTCTGTTGGTTGGTTTCCTCCTAATTACAGATATTTTCCTGCTCATTCCCTGGCTGTTTTGTTGTTGTTTCTTTGTGTTTTTGTTATTTTAATTGACTTCAAAGAGGAAGGGAGTTGTAGAGAGAGAGAGAAATATCAATGATGACAGTGAATCATTGAATCATTGGTTGGCTGCCTCCTTCACACCCCACTCTGGGGATCAAACCCATAACCATGGTTTGATTCCTAATCAGGCATGTACCCTGATTAGGAATCAAACCATGATCTGATTCATAGGTCGATGCTCAACCACTGACCACATAAATCTTTTGCCTCTTTTAGGAATATTCTATATTTTGTTATCCAACACATGTAGTTTATTAAAAACCAGTGTTTCAAACACATTGTACATTTTTGCTTATTTGAGTTTTTATAAATTGTAAACCAATTTTCTAAAAATAATTTATACTAGTAGATCACCGGTTATGAATAAGGCCTTGTACTCTGTATATATCAGCTTAGGTAAATAAAAAATCATTAACAGGCTAAGGTGTTTCTTCCGATCTCACAGAGTAGCACACTGTCCAACAGAATGGAAATGACCTATAACCTGTACTATTCGGTACGTACATATTATTGTTGAATGTGATAACCTCATTCTCTTTGATGAACTGTAAATGCATTTGGATGTGAAATTTTTTGTAATTAATCTAAATATACCAAAAGTTTATTTGCTACTATACCACTTGAGATTTTGATATCAGCTATAAAATGAAAACAGTAACCCTTAAGCATGTTCAGCACACAAACTGACATGATAATCCAATGAAATTTTATAGAGGAAAGGGCCTTGTAAACTTATTGCCCTGCCTTCAAAGAAGGAAGAGCCCAGTAACTACTAGGGCCTAGGCCAGTGATGGCGAACCTATGACACGCGTGTCAGAGGTGACACGCGAACTCATTTTTTTGGTTGATTTTTCTTTGTTAAATGGCATTTAAATATATAAAATAAATATCAAAAATATAAGTCTTTGTTTTACTATGGTTGCAAATATCAAAAAATTTCTATATGTGACACGGCACCAGAGTTAAGTTAGGGTTTTTCAAAATGCTGACATGCCGAGCTCAAAAGGTTCGCCATCACTGGCCTAGACTGTTTCTTGACCAATTATCTGTATTATTCAAGTATTAAATTCTGTGTTTAACTTTATCCAATTCTTTAATTAAGCATAAATAATCTGATTTCACCTCAACTTTAAATTGGACTATTATAGTCCTTATGATATGTTGATCCTAGGATTATTACTTTATAACTAAAAATGTAATCATTTTATATTAGTAATATGACTTAATTTTATATGATCTTTTATATAATTCAAGAATATTAGGAAAGCTAACATAAATGAGAAAAAAATGTTGGCATTACATTTTAGAAATCACTTGTAATTCAAAACATGGTGTTGCAGAATAGAATTATAGAAATATTAGCAATAAAAATTCATTGTTAAATTATATTAAATAGAGAAATGCATTAGCTTCAAAGTATTTTAAAGTTAAAAATTTTAAATATAAATCAGAAGAAAATTATAGATAATTTATATTTCCCTAGAAGGCATTCTAACTTTATTCTTTTTATATTCATTATAAATGACAATCCTTTAGATCTTTTAGTTTCATTAGAACTTTTTATCAAATTTCATGCATTTGTGGTAAGTTTATCTTCCGTAAGTTTATAAATTAAATTTACTCCTGTACTACAAATGATTCACTTTCAAAACAATGCAACAATTATTTGTGTTAATATTCACTTAGCAAACATTTATTGACACTCCACTACGATGTGCCAAACACCATACTAAAAAATGAGAAGACAGAGAGAAAAGAGTTTTCGGTTAAATTAATCCATAGTCTCCTAATATTCACAGTGTAACAATCAAATATTGCCAAGCCATGAGGTGAGCCTTGAAGACCCTAAGACCTGACAGCAGCTGGAGGTGCACATGGGAAACAGCAAGAAGCAATTTAAAATACTGCAGTTAACATTACAATCTATTAATTTATCACACTTATCCATATTATTTTGTCTGAGATACTTAATTTTACAATGTAAAATTAATGGCAAACAATAATTTTGTAAGAATGTAAAACAAAATTCAATAATTTACTCTCCAGGCAATCCTATATAATAAAGAGCTAATATGCTAATTAGACTGAATGGCAGAATAATCATCCAGATGCCCATCTGGATGACCTTCCGGATGAAGCCATGGTCCCTCCCCCCGGATTGGGCAAGACACCCCAATCAGCCCCGATCACCGGCCAGCCGAGGGACCCCACCCATGCACAAATTTGTGTGCCAGGCCTCTAATTAACTATAATTATTTCAGGTATATCTAGATATTCTAGAATTCTAATTTGCTATTAGGTTTGAGAATAAAGCTTGCCTAGATAGAGGAGAGTTTGATAAAATGATTTCATTGTATAGAGGTAGCTTAAAGTGCCTATATAGTTCAAGGCTACTTAAGAAGCAAGTTAATTTTAAGCTTGGTTTGGGCAAACTCCAATACTCCCTCACTGAAAGATAAAAACTCATTTTTAGAAGATGGCAACACATGGTCACACTTGTTTACAGAGAATTCACAACCATTTTTAAAGTACTTGGTGAGAATTCAGCAACCTGCATAGGAAGAACTGTGAGAGACAGACATTGTGTTTAAACCCACACAATAAACCCGATTGGAATTAAAAATGAAAATACTATTTTGTTAGCAACAAATACAGTATGAGATAAGACAGCAAATGCTTGCTTGTATGAGGAGCTCAGATCTTACTACCACCTTTTGTTTTGAAATGTATAGGACCAGCCCATCTGGTGTGACTCAGTGGTTGAGCATCAAACCATGAACCAGGAGGTCAAGGTTCCATTTCCATCAGGGCATATGCCCATGATATGGTCTCAATTCCCAGTAGGGGGCATGCAGGAGGCATCAGATCAGTGATGTTTCTCTCTCATTGATGTTTCTATCGTTCTCTCCCTCTCTTTTACTCTCTCAGGAAATAAATAAAATATAGTTCACAAAAAGAAAGAAAAGTACAGGGTTCACCAACAGACATACTCAATATGACACTGACTAATCTGAAACTAAGGCTGGCCCTACACTCGGTTCTTGCCATGGGCAGGACAGATCAGAAACTGCATCTCACAAAATGCAGGGTATAAGCTGACCTTTCCTCTAGTTGAGGAAAGTGGTAAAGTCGTGGTCAGCATAAAATTATTTTTAAATATAATTTGCCGTAGTAGAGTTTTTCCTAGTGATTCTAAAAATAGTATGTTATTATCATTATCTAGGATTTTAAAACAACCTTAATGGTTACGTATAAAGTGATGAAACTGTGAAATTTGGGATATATTTTTCAAACTCTAGGAGAGTGAAAACTGCTGGACAGCAAATGACTCTTTTATACCATGTGAAAGTGGCACCTAATCTGACAGATTCTGAAAGCATGAAATAGAATGTTATCTTTATTTAAAAACTAGAGGCCTGGTGTACGAATTCGTGCATGGGTTGGGTCCCTTGGCCTGGCCGGCTATTGGGGTCGACCCAGGCCGTAACCCAGTCCCAATTGGACCAATAGGGGCAGCTGGGGGGGGGGGGGGCAAGGAAGGGACAGCAGGAGGTTGGCTGGCCAGGGGGAGGGACCACAGGAGGTTGGCTTGGGAGCGCACTGACCACCAGGGGGCAGCTCCTGCATTGAGCATCTGACCCCTGGTGGTCAGTGCCCATCATAGCTACTGGCCGGTCATCTGGTCGTAAAGGTCGCTTAGGCTTTTATATATATAGATTGCTCTCTGCTCAAAAATCTGCAAGTCCCTGTTTTAGGGAATAGCACTGAGTTGAAATTTCATTGCATTTGATTATAATAATAAATTATTATAATAGCACAAATCTTATATATCTATATCCCAGGAGACTCAGTTGAAGAGATATTTCAACATTGCTCATTGTTTTCTTAATCCATAAAGTTTTCTCAGTGAGCTAACGAAAACCTAATGAACAAACTGGCCACACACACACATAAAAAATGTTTCAGAAGGCTTTAGCTATGCTTTCCATAATTTGAAAAGATACCTGCTATTTTTAGATAATATACTTTACCATTGAGGGCACTCTGTCGTATTATTTAGTACTGAATTTATATATTGTGCTAAAAAGAAATAAAATTTTCAGATAGTGCAGGGAAACATACTGTTGAAATATATGACTCAACTGACAAATTAATCTTCCCTGAAGAGAGGTACTTCTAAATGGAGCCTCTCTCAGGAGCTGTGGGACTGACTAGCACTATTTCTTCACAGCATTAGCTGAAGACAGGCCACTTTTTTTGGGTGATGTTGGTGCCCTATTATATCTGAGCACAGTAGCTGCCTGGTAGACTCTCCCAATGAATAACCTGTGACCTAGGTACCTGGAAAAGACCCATGGACTCAGTAGCTGCTGTTGGGTCTATTTCGGAAATATACCCAAGAAACCACCTGGGGTAGAGGGATGGGGAAGAGGGAGCCATACGAACATAATCATTTCATTTTTCATTAGGCAAAAAATTATTGACTTACCAAGAAGCAAACATTAACTGGGGTAAAAAAAAAATTCTCTCTTATCTACATGTTCATTCCTAGTGCTTAATGGAGTATTTTATGGGTAATTTCATGACCTGATACCCAGCCATTCATACTTATTAATGACAGTTCTCACAACTCTCATAAGACAATAGAAAATCTATCGTTATCTCAGACATCTCCTATAGCAAGATTTTTGCTGATATATTTCTTAGGGCAAGGGAAACACAGGAGAAAATAAACAAATGGGACTACATCAAACTAAAAAGCTTCTGCACAGCAAAATAAACCATCAACAAAATAAAAGAGGAACTCACTGCATGGGAGAACATATTTGCCAATGATACACCTGATAAGGGGTTAATGTAAAAAATCCTATATAATAAAAGGCTAATATGCAAATTGTCCCCTCCGGAGTTTGACTGACTGCAAGTTCTACTGCTCGCTATGACGTGCACTGACCACCAGGGGGCAGCGTGGAACGAAGGAAGGCCCTGGTTGGCAGCTGGCAGCAGGGGGAAGGAAGGCCCGGATTGGCCCTGATTGCCTGCCAGGCCTAGGCACCCTATCTGTGCATAAATTTCATGCACCGGGCCTCTAGCATATCAATAATTTATACAACTCAACACCAGGAAGACAAACAATCTAATTAAAAAACTGGCAAAGGACCCAAACATACATTTTTTCAAAGAGAACATACAGATGGCCAATAGACATATGGAAAAATGCTCAAGGTCATTAATCATCAGAGAGATGCAAATTAAAACATTGTAGAAAACAGTATGGAGTTTCCTCAAAAATTTTAAAATGAAACTGCCTTTGACCCAGAGATCCCATTTCTGGGAATACATGCTAAGAACCCTTAAAACACCAATCAGAAAGAATATTTGCACCCCTATGTTCATAGCAGTGGTATTTACAATAGCCAAGATCTGGAAACAGCTCAAGTTCCTATCAGTAAATGAGTAAAAAAGCTTTGGTACATTTACACTGTGGAATACTATGCAGCTATACAAAAGAAGGATCTCTTACTCTTTGTGACAGCATGGATGGACCTGAAGATTATTATCCTAAGTCCGTGGTAGGCAAACTGCGACTCCCGAGCTACATGCGGCTCTTTGGCCCCTTGAGTGTGGCTCTTCCTAAGCCTTAGGAGTACCCTAATTAAGTTAATAACCATGTACCTACCTATGTAGTTTAAGTTTAAAAAATTTGGCTCTCAAAAGAAATTTCAATCGTTGTACTGTTGATATTTGGCTCTGTTGACTAATGAGTTTGCCGACCACTGTGCTAAGTGAAATAAGTCAGTCAGAGAAAGACATATACCATATGATCTCATTTACTGGTATATGTGGAATATAATGAACAAAATAAATTGACGAATAAAACAGAACAAGAGGCATGGATGCATGGAACAGACTGACAGCTGTCACAGGGTAGGGGCAGGGGGAAGGGAGGGACTGGATGAAAGAAGGTGAAGAGATTAGCCAAAGAACATACATGCATAACCCACAGATACAGACAGTGATGGCCAGAGGGAAGGGGTGCACTATTATAAACATTTATGTGTGTTAATTTTATTTTGCCATAGTTCGGCCTCAACCAGTAGTAAACTCTAAAAATGTATAATATACTAGTATAGTATAGTATAGATTCTATAATTGAAGCATGCACACACACACACAACCTCTTCTTACATAGAGCTGAGAAAGTTTGTGAAATTTTAATTACAGCTTGGGCTTTACAGAAGCTGAAACAGGCAACAATTCCCAAGATACTGGGAATTGAATAAAATGTGTATCACCTTTCAGTGATCTCACCACTTTTGCTGAGTCACATTCCTGTAAAAAAGGCACTTGGAGCAAAAAGAGATCAAGTGATTGAACTGCCACCTCTCTTAGAGGCAGAAGCCTTGAAGGTATTATGTGAGAACAGGTGCTTTTGGATTTAAATAGAAGCCTATTCTTATACTCCCCATGCATAAATATTAATTTGAAAATGTATTGCAATCTTCTGTTTTCCACTTGTATATGTCTCTCTTTCTCTGGAAAAGTGTGGATATTAATAGCTTTAGAAAATGTAGAATAGTTGTGATGGATGCTCCCATAGACATCTGTTCTTGAATCCAATTAGGTCAATGATATCTGCGAGTTGAAATTTCTTAGAGATTATCTGGTTAATTGGGATTGAATCTCTCAGTCACTACCCTTTGCATAAGTTTTGCACTAGCATACCAACAGCAAGAGCTGATGAACAAGCTTAAGTCTCCCTCATAAGGGCTGCACTCAACTTAGACCCTTGACATACAGTAAAGATTAACAAATAAGAGTTCCATGTTTGGCCATTGTGGCAAAAATAGAGATGGATTTACCTCTATATCCACCACCAGGAAAATTCCAAGAGTCTTAAAGATTGCTTTGAGCAGAATTCTCAAAGAAGCTCTTTAAAACGACTCATAGTATGGCATCAGCTTATGCATAGTAGACAGGGACTTCTTGCACAACTGAGCAAAATTCCAAGAAAATTTGAAAACCATGACAGTAGCAAAGAATAAAAAATGTTTACTCTTATTTCTACAGTCATATATTTTTATTAGGTACAAAATTCTAAAATTATTGGCAGGATAGAAGCATGCTCTGTTCGCATGGAATTCAATTTCTTAAGAGATTATAGGTATGATAAAATGGAGGTTGTAAACCTATCATTTCTACGTTTAAATCTCAGGAATTTTTTTTTTTTTATAAAAAGGAAAATTGGTAAGGTTTCTCAATTTTTGTTGTTGTTCATCCTCATCTGAGGATATTTTACTATTGATTTGCATGAAGAGAGTGGAAGGGGGGGAGAGACAGAGAAAAACACGGATGTGTCAATTGGCAACCACAGGGGCCCAAGGAGGAATAAAAACCGGGACCCCTCTGTCCTGGGCCAATGCTCTAGCCACTGAGCCAAACTGGTTAGGGCTCAGTTTTGTAAACTTTTAGAATTATCTATGTTTAACCTTTATGTTAATATGACTTCTTTTCCCTCCCAGGCATTAGGAAGATCAGTAGAGTGGTTTAATTTATGAAGCTGATTAATTTATAAAAATGCAGTAAACTGTAAAGCTAGTGATGGAAATAATAGGGACCTAAAAGTCTATTTGACATTGCAAGGGGAAAAAACAACAAAACATCGCGCTCATAGTGCAAAAGGGGAATGAAGTGTGATCTGAGCTCTGAGTAGTCATTAACCAGATAACTGGAAGCCTTGATCTCAGGTAATAGTAGCTTGACCACTGTACAGTTATTGGACGAATCACTGGACTCTATGCATCCGAGAAGTAACTCAGAGTGACACTCCATTCAAAAAGAATTGTCCCAAAACAGCCCCAGCCTGGTGACTCCGTTGGTTGGAGCACCCTCCAGTTAGTACATATCAACTCAACGCAAAAAATCGGCAGAGAGACAGCTGGTATCTCAAAAAATTCGTTAGTCGGGACACTCGTAAGTCAAGGCCCCACTGTACACCCAAAAGTTTGTGTGTTTGATTCCTGGTCAGAGCCCATACCTACATTCTGGTTTGATGCCCAGTTGGGCTCATGGTATGTTTGTGTGTGTGTGTGGCGGGGGGTGTTGGAGAGGGGACAATTGATTGATGTTTCTCTCTCACATTTATTGTTTCTCCCTCCCCCCCCCTCTCTAAAATCAATAAAAACATATCCTTGGGTGAGGATTAAAAAAATAACGAGAGGAAAATACCTTCCTCTCGAGCCGAGGAACACTTTAAAATAGCAAATAATCGACGCAATCATTCCCAAAAGAAATGAGCAAGGGTGTGTTTTGAATGTCACCAAGACAGACAGAAACTGGGGTTGGAAACAATACTCAGCGCCGGTTTCTTGATACTATTGCTTTGAATAAAACTATTACTTTACTGTGGTCCCCTAAGTCTCAGTAATCCTCATCCCTCATCTTCATATGATTTCTTTTTCCTTCAAATAACCTTTTTTTTTTTTTTTTACAAAAATATATAGAAAAAGAGCTATAGTTTTATGTTTTTACTCTATGGTAGGGAGTTCTGTGAGAAGTGTTGGAGGATTTCTGGTCAGAACAAAAGAGCTTCCAGCGGTTCTCAACCTTCTGGCCCTTTAATACAGTTCCTCATGCTGTGACCCAACCATAAAATTATTTTCATTGCTACTTCATAACTGTAATGTTGCTACTGTGATGAATCGTAATGTAAATATCTGATATGCAGGATGGTCTTAGGCGACCCCTGTGAAAGGGTCATTCGACCGCCAAAGGGGTCGCGACCCACAGGTTGAGAACCGCTGGACTCACCTCCTCCCATGAACTATAACGAGGGGCCCGGAAAGAACCCCCAGAAAGGGCACGGTGCGGGCGGTGGGACAGGAAGCGGATTGCTGGGCGGTACCTGGGGCAGCTGGCAGGTGGGCCCGGGCGTTTCCCAGTCTCCCATCCGCAGAGAGGGCAGCCCGGCCGGCAGGTCACTGCTCCCCGGGCCGGTCCCTGGCGGCCACTCCTCTGGGCAAGTCCTCAGGCGGCATCGTGTCCAGGATTCCTGACCCCTGGGGCTGGGCTGCGCCTCGGAGGGCAGGGCCCTCTTCAGTCTCTGTGACCCACTCCAGCAGGCCCAGCCCGGGCAGACCGCCCTCCAGATCCGATGGGGGGGGGGGGGGGAGGCGCCTGGCTGCTTTGCCGCTGGAGCCCCCCGCAGGCGGCCTGGTGCCTCCATTCGGGAAGCAGCCTGGCGCCTGGGCTCCCAGGGCAGGCCTGGCACTGGAGTCCGCTGGGGGCCCTGGGGCCTGGGTGCTGGGTCCACAGGGCCAGCTGCGCGAGAGGCCGGTGCGGGAGCCTGGCTTCTGCGTCCAGGAGCCTCCAGAATCTGAATGAAGCTCTGCAGGGACCCGACGGAGCTTAAAGGAGGCCGGGAGCCCGCAGCTGAGGCCGCCAAGCCCGGCAGCCAGCGGGGCTGGAGCAGGTGCGCACGCGGGCCAGCTGGTGGCACAGGGGCCAGCTGTCTGCACGTGGGCGAGCTGGTGGTCACGTGGGCGAGCTGTCTGCACGTGGGCGAGCTGTCTGCACGTGGGCGAGCTGTCTGCACGTGGGCGAGCTGTCTGCACGTGAGCAAGATGACGGGCACGCGGGCGAGCTCTCGGTGAGCACGTGGGCGAGCGTGGGCCTGTCACCAGCACAGCGGACAGCCTGGAGCTGAGGAAGCCACGGGGCGGCTGGAGAGGACAGGTGTTTCAGTTTAGGAGACCCGGGTTCTGGGAAGTCTGGGAACTTGTTGCTATGGGAGCAGCCGGTCTCCTGAGACCCGCGAGAGGTCCTGGAGCCCCGAGCGGCAGGTGCGGAGGTGAGCGGGGCCTGCGTTCCCGGAGCCCAGAAGGCGGGTTTTGAGGTCACTGACCTGGGGCCTC